>NC_068996.1:962442-966471 GCF_001194135.2 Octopus bimaculoides | reverse complement strand
GTAGCTGAAGAAGTAGAATGTTCTCTATGTGGCTCGTGTGTTCTCGTCTACGTTTGTGTGCAATGTCCTGTACCCAGATATGCACCTATACATACAGGTGGATGTCGGTATGCACATACCTGTACGTATATATGCATATACTCATTTACTTTTGTTTTTATATATATATATATATATATATATCCACATGTTTGTGCGTACGTGTATGTGTATGTGTGTACATGTATGCATATGCAGATTCTATGAACTAAGTTTTACTTTCTTCACACCTATTGGAGTAACTTCCCTTTATTCAACGGTTTTATTTTCTTCACAGCGTTTTTGTTTTAATAACTAATGAGATGTCGGAACAGGCTTCAGCCCCTACACCTGAGTTTTATTATGACAACTAACTGATTGTCCTATATTATATTTATAGATAAATTCCTCTATTTACATAATATCGAGGTCTCATTCATTCTCTTTTTTTTTGTCATATTATATATATATATATAATTTGTTGTTAAATTTTTATCAACCAGTGGAAGGTTTTCAAAGTTTTCTCTGACCATTATCTAATAGTTATATAGTTCAAATGTAGTTTTCTAGAAATTAATAATACAAAGTTACAAGCATTTAGAATAATTTTAGGTAATCAAAGCGTCTGTTGCCGTTCATTGGCACAGCATACGTGATGCCTTTACGTTACCCCATCACAGCACCGTTTATTTGCTGGCTTGAGGCCGAACTATGAGACTTTCACTGGTTGAGTATTATTTATGACACCTAAACAAATTCAATCTCCATGGTTGAGATCTTTTATCAAAATTACGATCCTTAAAACTTTGGGCCACGTGGGCTGGTATAAAATATATTTTCTTCTTTCTTGTGGTAAAATTACTTTGCAAGGTTTGGTAAAGAATGCAATACCATCTATACCATCATCGTCATGATCGTCATTATCATCATCGTTGTTATTGTCGACGTCGTTATCATCTTTCTCTACTACCATCTTTTTATCTTAAACTTTGTTTCCAATTAACCAACCTGCTAAATATTACACTCTGATAACCACAGTCATTGGGCTTTGCTAGAATACGCTCGACTCCGCTGTTTTAAAAATGGTGCAGATATCGAAAGATAACACAAGAACATTCTAACTAAAAATCATTTACTTCTTAAACGATTCACACCATGGCACGTAAATCGCATCACTAATGCATCTAGAACAGCTCTCCTCCAGATATCACCTTCTACGCCATGCACCTAGCAACAATAAATATCCAGCAAGCAACAAAACTCGAACTACCTACAAATTATCGTCACCATAAGAATTTTTAAAAAGCAAAGATTTCAAATGCTTCACGAAAAAAAAAGTAAAGTAAGAAATGCGCTGGGGACGAGTTCCAGCAAGGAACAGACTCAAGGTCTTCAGAATTCAACAACGTAACCACTAAATCGGGCACAGTAATGAAGCGTGTCGAATCTAATTGTTATAGATGTTTTCAAAAGTTGTAACGAACATAGTATAAAGATCAAATACAAATCAGAAAGGGACAAACTTCAATGAAAAAGCAGCCTCAAACACATCAAAAGCACACACAATAGAAATAAAGCATAGAGAAACAGAAAATTAGAAAGTAATTTTATCCTACATAAATTTTAACTCTAACAGTAAACCATCATGAAGAGTTGTTAGCAGCATCAAAATGAGCAAGAACAACGCTATACTGCACTCGTGTCAAAATAAGAACCTCATATATTATATCCACATTGTCACATAAAGCAAACATCCTTCTTAGTTATTTACCAAAAATTAGTTTCTAACACACCCACACAAGAGAATGGATCTTAGGGTCAAAATAAATCACTGAACTCACCGATACCTATAATTACTCGTGCATAAATGACTTGCTAATTAGCACCAAGTAAATTTAACATTTTCTTTTTTAAAAGCCACATCTGAGAAGATCATGTACAATCAAGCATCGCACCAAATAGCATAAACATATCACATACGCAATACATTTGTAATATCAACAGATACTCCTACATACTGGACAACAGAAAAGGACAATAAGAGTGTTTAGATAATACATTAGTTCGATCATGAACTATAACATATCTCCGTATCATGAAAATTATTCGAGAATAATTGTTCGAAAACAATTAAAATAATTGTTCGAAAACAATTATTCGAAATATATATCATTTGTGTACTTGATTTTTAATTTTATTATTTTTATTTAAATAAAATTTAAAAAATTAGAATAATTAACATTTCGTATATTTGTCCTTTTGAATAATTTATTGATACAATTTTTCATTCGAATAGATGTTTTTCGAATAATTGTTTTCGAACAAGTATTTTCGAACAATGTTCACATAATCTACATCTCTATTTAGGCTCCTAAACTTTCTGAAATCATACCACGCACCGTGTATTCATAGCAAGTTATACACAGACTACTTACACAGTGAAATAAAAATAGTAAAACTGAATAATTATCTGTACATGCAAGGTGCTCAGTTCATAGACTAAGCTACATGCAAACACACTGGAGCATTAAACACTCTCTTTTCCTCTCAACCTCACAACACTTTCAAGAAAACATACAAATAGAAATATTTGTAATATCAATACTATATTCCACTGTGCTGCGATTCATACTACCAAAAACAAATCCAGATCAATCCCGCCTCGTTTGTTTCTTCTGTGGCCACCACCAGAATCTACGTACGTGTACAAATAAATTAGAGAGTGGAGAGAATGTAATATATCCAGACTACATCCTATACTTTATGTTACACGGCACCCTCAAAGCTCATCAATTCAAGTTGGTGAGTATAGTATGGACTTCAGCTTGACATTGGCTTGGTATAACTAACCGGAAGATGATTTTTCTGTTATCTTTGACGGTTTGGTCGACCACAATTATGTTAGAGAACTGCTCGATTAGGACTAATTCGAGGCTAAATAACAACACAACGATCGCATCACTCGTCATCAAAACCATCACCAATACTGCCATCATCATTGTCATTAGCATCATTTCGATTTCTTCTGCCATTTCACCTTCACTTCTTCATTTCTAAGACATCAGTTCCTACCTTACCATCAACCTCACTAAAATATTATCATCAGTACATTAATACCACAGCACCTTCCCCTACACCATCATCATCACTTTCAGCTTCATCTCTCTCTCTCTCTCTCTCTCTCTCTCTCTCTCTCTCTCTCTCTCTCTCTCTCTCCCTCCCCTCTCTCTCTCTCTCTCAGCGTACAATACAAGTTTCATCACCTGTTGAATTTCGCCGTAGCTCATCAAGGTAAATAAAACCTAGGAGAAAGAGTGAGTCGGTATGTCGGTATTGCTGATAGTGGTGGTGGGGTGGTGGAGTTAAACTTGTAGGAGCAACCCTAACTCCCTTTCCATCTCCATCGCTCTTCCGTTTTCTATAAGTTTCTTATTCCTTTTTATTATTTTATTTATTTGTTCTAATAACACCAATACTGACCACCTGACTCGTTAAATGTTGAATGGTGGGATTCACATGACCCGTTGAAAGAAGGAAAGCAATAACCTTTCCTCTTTCACACTTGCATCCCTCCCTTTCCATTCAATCACTATCGTTCTTTCTTATTTTCTCTCACGGATGAATAAGTTAATGAATATACGAAAATGTACAACTATACATATTGTTATCCTTGAGGACAGTCATGCTTTTTTTTTTGTCAATTAAACACATGCACTATTCACTTGATCTTCATATCTTATTATTTTCAATTTTCATTTCTGTCAAAGTTCTTTCGTCACATATTCTGTGACCTCATCAGTGACTCTATGTACCACGCGTCTCATCTTATCCAGCTTATTCCATTTTGTCCATCTGTGTATGTATCCATCTCTATCTGCACGTTTGTGTATCTGTGTGTGTGTATGTCTGTGTGTGTAGTATGTGTGTCTTGTGTGCATGTAAATGGGTTTGTATTTTACACTGTTTGTACCAGTGTCGTTTATCTATCTATCTATCTATCTATATATATAT
>NC_068996.1:959533-961226 GCF_001194135.2 Octopus bimaculoides | reverse complement strand
ATATATATATATATATATATATATATATATATATAGCTATCTATCTCTTTTTCCTTCTCTTTTTCACTCCGTCTTTAGTATATGTATGTGTGTCTTGTGTGCGTGTATGCTACACTGTTAGTGTAGTTATTGATATATGATTTAACATTAGGGGAGCAAGAAAAGGTAATTTTAATTGTGTTTGTTAAAAATTTAATGCTTCTAAGGGTTCTAGGGAAGTGGATATCAACTAAATGCAAGAATTTTCTACCTACATTTTTCCTAACATTAAAGAAGAAAGGGGGCAAAACATAAAACTTTCCGATATATATACTTACGACTGTATGATAGAGGAGATGGGAGTTGTAGATACATATATAGACATAAACATATATATTCATATATATATATGTGCATATGTATATATATATATATATATATATATATATATATACACATATATATATGTACATATATATATATATATATATATGCATATATATGCATATATATATGCATTTATATATATATATATATATATATATATATATATATATACATAAACACATACACAGACACACACACATATACCTGTACTCATATTTCGAGTTGCTGTTTTCTTGTTTGCATTTTCAGCCCTACAAGAGATAGACAGACGGACAGTCAGACAGCGAGATTCAAATTTGTATATAATATATCATTTTCGAAACCTGAGAAAACGGAATGTTACTTCAATAACAGTCTATGTTTGGAGCTAAACAAGACAGAAACAACCAGTATAAGGTACACGGAAGAATTTAGTAAAGGACGAATTATAAAGGTGAATATAAGTCCACGTGATTTATACGCAGCTGAAGCAAAGGGGATTCGATTTATTAAAGTTTCAATTATGCAGAGAATTTCGACAGAATTTGTGTGTTTACAGAAGGACTTATGAGACTTTTTTTAAATACGTTTCTACAACAGATTCATTTTTTTTTTCTTTTCTTTTTTTTTTCTTTTTCTTTTTTTTTTGAAGCGATGATTTCGTAGACTTGAAACTGTGGTCAGTGTCTCAAATTGTATTATACCTAGCATTACGATGGTGGGCTTAAAAGCTAATAAGCTGACTATGAACGAGTAAAGTGCATTGTGTCTTTCTAGGTAAAGTGACATCTGACTGCTGAAAAAACACTTCAAATGTAATAAGTGGCAACCCCTCTTGAAAACAAACAACGTTCGGCAGCGTGGTATTATAAAATACCTGCAGAAAAACGGTTTAGCCCCAAGCTGTCGTGGTTGCTACTTTAGGGCATCACGCTTCAGCGTTATCAGTAGTGCAAAAGGGGGCAGCTGAATTTAAGAGGGGAACGGAGAGTCTGAAAACAGATCCAAGGAAAGGATGTCCTGCTACTTCCACTACCGAGGAAAACATTGATCGTGTTCACCACACTGTGAAGGATGACAGGCAATTGACTATAAATCAAAAAGCCAATGTTATTAGTATATCTCTTGTGTAGAATTGAGAAAATTCTACACAATGAACTCAGTATGACAATGGATTTTGCTCCCTGGTTGCCTTGTCTTTGAGACAATCAAAAGCACACAAGGCTGATGAAATCACGGGAAAATCTGATATTGTTTGAGGCAGCTCCAGTTGGTTTTCTTGAATGTTTCCTAAGCCAGGATGGATGTTGGATTCATCACACACACACACACACACACACACACACAC
>NC_068996.1:958927-959523 GCF_001194135.2 Octopus bimaculoides | reverse complement strand
AAGGTTATAACGTAATTTATTTGAAAAAGCCGTTGGAGATTAGGACGCTACCAGATAGTACGTTGGACAAGAAGGGCAGGAAAGATCCCTTTTTTTACATAACATTCCTCTCCAATTTTTATCGGATTTATATAATCTTATTATTTCCCAACTTCACACTCTGAATTTTCTTTCTTTTTTTCTTTTTTTCTTTCCTTCTTTTCTTCCCTTCTTGTCCAACGTACTATCTGGTAGCGTCCTAATCTCCAACGGCTTTTTGAAATAAATTACGTTATAACCTTCTCCAACTATAGTTCTCATATTCGGCTAAAATGTCTTACGTTTAAGTTGGTTCCCATGCATTTCCCTGAAGAGGATATTACATTTTTAACATCGCCGATTCCTATGGATGGTATAATTTGTAATCTTCGAAACATATGTTGGAAATAAAAATATGCAGTTAAAATATGCGTTTTACTCCATTCATTAAATTTATATATACTCAAGTACCCAAAATATCAAGGAGTTTCTACCTCAAAAACAGGAGTTACACCACAGTTATTTTGAGATCTTTGCTACCCTGGTATCTATTAACCAATTTATTTTGTCCGAGTTAT
>NC_068996.1:955877-958423 GCF_001194135.2 Octopus bimaculoides | reverse complement strand
CAGGACGCTGCATAAATGTGGACAAAATGAGAAACAACATAAACAGAGCACAGAAAACACACAGGCCACATAGAGAACATTTCCTTCATCAGCTGCCACCATTCTAAAACTAAGCGTTTCGAAGAGTTAGGGCAGGACGCATTGTTAGAATGGCTCTTCCTGCGGAAACAAATTAAATTTGTAACGCGGAGGAATGTAGTGGCGGACAGAAATGCAAAAAATGAAAACAAAACAGTGAAAATAAACACGAAGGTCTATCAGGCCAGACGTGAAAAAAATATGTGTGTATACTGAACGCTGTGAAGAACACAACACGCCACTCAATCAAGGAATGGAACCCACGATGTAGTGATTATGAGTGCAACACTCTAATCACTAGGCCACGCACCTTCACACACGTGCAGACACACACACGCATATGCACACAAACGCACCCCCACTCACCCCCCCCCACACACACACACATGTATATATGTATATATATATCTGTAAAAATATGTGACACTTATTCGGTAGCCATGATAAAACTCCGAGTTTCGGATGCCGGGATGGGAACCCACGCCAACATCTCTTCAGTTATCCAGCTAGTGAAACTTCCTGTGAAAAATGACAGGAATTTTCACAGGAATTTTCGATGGTCGGATAACTGAAGAGATGTTGGCATGGGTTCCCACAAATCTTCGAGGTCCCCACCCCCTTTCACCCTTTCTTTTTTGGAGAAAAATGGCTTGCGGTGAGTTTGGAGGTCAGATGCGTTGAATGCACTCGAAAAAAACTCATGGAAAAAAATTATTTGAAACCGTGGTACGAATGGGTCCTTTACTTAGCCGTTCCTAGAAGGAACGTATCAAATTACACTACAAGCAAAGAGTATTATGTTAAGGCTATAAGTTTATAACCCGAGTGAAACTGGGTCCTTCTGTCAGTGTACATACAAAAACACATACAAATAAGCACGTGCGTCTTTCTTAGTCAACTGAGATAACGTAACGTAATGTCTTTCCTCTCCAAAAAGACACGTGTTTCTGTCCGTGCATCATACTTTAGCCTCTCAATGCTACAACCTCCACTCACTGTCTGACTTGTCTTACGAATTTCGTAGTCACCTCATTTATGCTGGTTTCTACGAAGAAAGTACCCAGTACACTCTGTAAACTGGTTGACCTTAGGAGGGGTATCCAGCTATAGAAAACATGCCTAGGCAGATATTGTTGCTCGGCGCAGTCTTCTGAATGCGTGCGTGTATGTATACATGTATTCGTACAAATAGTCGTATTTGTACGGATACGCTTATATAGGGCTGTGTGTTTTATCTATTTAACTTATTTGTTATTAGTATATTATTTGGGTAAAAGCAGTCAACTGAAGGATCATTAGCACTCCGGGAAAAATACTTAGCGGTATTTCATCCGCTTTTGCGCTCTGAGTTCAAATTTACTGATGTTAACTTTGTCTTTCACCCTTTCCGGGTCGATAGCATAAGTACTAGTTGAATACCTTCGTCGATGTAATTGATTTTCCCCCTCTCCCGAGCTTGTTAAACTTTGAAACCCATATATTTAAGTTTTTCTTTTTTTCTTTTTTTTAGTTATTTGTTTATCATTTTAGCGAATGCAGTGATAATGATTTACGTTATGATCTTCTGTCTCACTACTTCTCTACATTCATTGATATTCTGTCTTTTCTTTACTCTTCCTTTCACTGATTCGATTGAAGTTGTCTTCTATTGAAATTTCATGAGTTTGTTCTTCCTTAATTCTAGCAGTATTTTTTTGAAATTTCTGTAGAATGCTGAGAATATATAGGAATTTTTAAAAAATTTAAACTACATTTACAGTTCTAAAACATTTTGCAGCTGCTGGCGAAACCCACAATAAAATGAAAAACTTATTTCTTTGTTAAATCAAATAAAAGTCTGTTTCAATAAAATTGTTTGCTTTTTCTTTATCAGTATAACTTCTTTTGAGACCTATTTAAAGTTCGGTTTCCGTGAAGATTGAATTAAATTTCTATCTATACATACACACACGCACACAAATACACACATACACACACATATTCTAACATGTGTGTGTGTGTGTGTGTGTGTGTGTGTGTGTGTGTGTGTGTGTAAATATAGACTTACGTATTTATACGAATATGTACACTCACACGCGCATGTATATACATACGTATATACATGCGCGTGTGAGTATATTGTGTACTTAATAGCTGAAGATCTGTTAAGAAATTTTACATTCTGTTGACATACGCTCATCTACTCCTCTCATTCTTCTTTCTCACTTCAATCTTTTCTTCTCACTTTTTCTTTCCTTCTTTTTCTCTACCTTATTTATTTGTTCTGGTTCTTCAGTTAAAATAAAGTAGAAACAACTAAGAAGTTACCAATAATAATAATAATAATAATAATAATAATAATAATAATGGTAATAATAATAATAATAATAATAATAATAATAATGGTAATAATAATAATAATAATAATAATAATAATGATAATAATAATAATAATAATAATAATAATAATAAGGATAATAATAATAATA
>NC_068996.1:953420-953788 GCF_001194135.2 Octopus bimaculoides | reverse complement strand
TATGTATGTATGTATGTGTGTGTGTGCGTGCGTGTATCCAACCCTTTTTGTTCATTTCAAAGCTTTTTACTGGACATCATTTTCAATCAATCCTTCTCGCACACTTTCGTGGGAAATATTTTGAGTTAATAACACAAGTGATTGTGTCCGCGCGTACACACACACATACAAGCACGTGCGCACACATACACACATGCAGACACACGTACACAAGTGTGCATGCATACATACTCATACATATATATACACATATGTTTATATTTGTGTGTATATATGTATGTATATCTATCTATCTATCTATCTATCTATCTATCTATCTATCTATCTATCTATCTCTCTCTCTCTCTCTCTCTCTCTCTCTCTCTCTC
>NC_068996.1:948863-952939 GCF_001194135.2 Octopus bimaculoides | reverse complement strand
ACAAGAAAAATCAAGAACGCGAGGAAGTGGTACAGGCAAAGTATTAGCAGACGCTCAGAAAAGGAAAGGTAGTTTTACGTTTCGAGCAAACGTCTTCGTCAGAACAAAGGACGGAGGAAAGTACAAGAGAAAAGGAAGACGATCCACATGTGGTTACATTGTGATATATATGTGTATGTGCGTGCGTGTGTGTGTGTGTATGTGTGTGCATGTATATATATGTATATATATAGTAACTCCCCAAAAAATGAAGAACAAGCACAAGAAAAATCAAGAACGCGAGGAAGTGGTACAGGCAAAGTATTAGCAGACGCTCAGAAAAGGAAAGGTAGTTTTACGTTTCGAGCAAACGTCTTCGTCAGAACAAAGGACGGAGGAAAGTACAAGAGAAAAGGAAGACGATCCACATGTGGTTACATTGTGATATATATGTGTATGTGCGTGCGTGTGTGTGTGTGTATGTGTGTGCATGTATATATATGTATATATATATATACATACATGTCTGTTGTGTGGCATATATATGTATATATGTATGTTTGTATGTTTGTATGTATATATGTAAATATACGTGAGAAAGTCAATACGAGCACTTGTAAAGTTTTCAACGTTTCAGAATAATAAACTCTTCGTTGGAATCTTCAAGATGGCACCTTGGCCAAACCACAGACCAAACAAAATATTCTAAATGTAATTTGCCCGAGAGAATCTTTGCAGAATCTGGTCATATGATATCAGATATATGTTTGTACATAGAGAAATTGAGAGAGAGGGTGAGAGAAAAAGGAAAGAAAGGGAGAGAGAATGAGTTACAGGAAATGTATCCATTATTATACGTTTTATAAAACATATGCATGTTTTATCATTCTGCATGTCGTTATTACATAGACTTTATTATACAATTATACACAGCTGAGTCACTTTGCCAGCATAATTGGCAAAAATATAATACAAAGTTGCAGAACTGTACTATATTTTATGCGCACATACTACGCGCGCATACAACATGTTTATACACATATGTTCTAATGTAAATAATAGCAGTAATCCATCCTGATCAAATTATCAGGATAATATCATGCACCTTAGCACGCCCGTAAACAGCAACCCTATCCTATGCAGTCGAGTAAAGAAACTTTGTAATTGTAGAAATAAATCTTCGTGTCAGTGGAATAATATTGCCTTAGTAAGAATGATCCGTATATCCACTTGGCAATGTCTATGTGTATATTGAGGGTACCTCGACTTAGTTTAAATGTGAATATCATAACCACCCTTGCAGTTTTAGGAATAAAAGTAAAGCTAATTTTACATCTTTAGCTAGTTTTCTGTGAATGCTTACTGACAAAGCGACTGAGTATGAAATCGCTTGGTCCAGCGTATGCAAACCACAATTGTATCAAGTTCGTAATGATAGTTGTAATTAATGCTTATCTGAAACTTATGAAATATTTACGTGTGAATCAAATCTCCTTAAGCAACGAGATGACATAATAATACGCGTCTACACATGTACCTTCCTACACAATAATAAAAGTTTATACATTAGCTTTTACCTAAATGCACGGTTATTACCACTATTCTAGCAACCTCTGAAGGACTGCACCCTCTAATTAATATAACTTACTTTTTTCCATGTTTCTATATTTTTGCCTTATTGTATTTTATCTAGTTAGTCTTATTGTATTGTCTTATTGTATTGTCTTATTGTATTTTATCTAGTTAGTCTTATTGTGGTCCAGCTGGGCTGATTTTCAGTTGCAGTTTAGCCTAACCACATTGAGATATAAACGACAAATATGACTAGTGTATATCTTCGATCAATAGATTAATTAACTGTAGATCTTTCTTATAAGTTACTTATACGATCCCCACAAATGAACTGCTGATATTTACTTTTGAACTTTTATAAATGTACTTTTATATTTACACTAGTTCTTAAGCTACTAGCGTTTATTCTTCAGCGATAATAATACTACCGATTAACTCTAAAATATAACCCTCACTGTGTACGTCTAGTTTTATATTACCTTTACTATGTTTAATTTATTTCATTTTATTTTATGCATCTTTCTCTTCACCTTTTCATATGCATAATGTAATCGTGACTCTTGTAAAATTTATCTTAACTCTTGCGGTTGATATTGCGTAAGCCTTATAAAGTATGAATTACTTCGTCTGTGAATATCATCTGTATATAATATATCGTCAGTATATATATGTGCACGAATGTATGTGTTGATATAAATAATAATATTGATAGTTTTGGTCGCTTAAGCTATATAATAATCTGCTATTTAAGAAAATACTATCTTCATATAAGTATGTTGTGCAAAGACTGTTCTGTATATGTGCAAGCGTGTGTATGTGAGTGTGTGTGTGTGTGTGTGTGTATGTGTGTGTGTGTGTGTGTGTGTGTGTAAGCTCGAGATGTATATGCGTGTATGTTGTTGCCGTTATCAGTGGTCTTAGAATAACGTCTCTCTCCTTCGAAATCAGTCATTCGTGAAATTCCAACAGATTAGGTCAAGTTCATTACAACGTACACACGTACTTCTCCTGAAACAAATATATTGTACTTAACAAACATGCCCTCTTATTTCTATTTTTAAACCTGATTTTTTTCTTCTTTTTATTATTTTTCTCAATACTTTACATTCTAAATATTTGCTTATTTAATTATTAATCTATTGATCTTATTTTTCCTTTTATTCCTTTACATACTACGGGTTAATCAATCAAATTTTTTAAAGAACTAAATCGCATTTTTTAGGAAGCAAATATTTATGATAAACTCACCTTTATTATTTTACCTGTCACATTTTGATTTTACTTTATGTATTTATTGAATTCTTTCTCAAAATACGTAATAATCTACATGTGTCACTACATTCAAGCAATACGCGTATAGTAACCTGCAGAATGTGAATATATAATGAGACGATATACATAACGTAACACAGTTAATGTTTTAACCTGCCATGAAATGTTCTGAAGTGTAGCCTGTTAGTAAAGTAGTAAACATATAAAAGAATATATTGTTTACCTACATATAACGCACATATTGTGTGCCTTACATTCATGTACGAAATGTCATTCACAAACACACAACACACGTACGCAACATTACAAGAGACAGTGGTAAGGATATTAAATATTGTAAGAAGACCTGTACAAATTGCATTTGGTCAGAGTACAATAAAGCGACGTTAATTTCATAAATATATAAAAGTGAGAGAAAGAATAGGAAACCAGCGATCATCTGTGGAAGGAATCATGGAAAAATAATTTATTTCTTTTTGTGAAAAATTGTGAGAATAAATCTGAACTTAACGACGACGACGACGACGACGACGATGATAATGATGATGATGATGATGATGATGATGATGATGATGATGATGATGATGATGATGATGATTTCATTTATTTTCCAGAAGTAATGAGGTGGACAATAATGATGATAATAATAACCCAAATTTTTGCTATTTCAAATTTTGAGGGATTGTACTTTGTTTTCGGTTATGTCTGCTTTCTTTTCGATCCTAAAATCAAACGGGCATGAGAATGAGAACTGTCAGTGGTATGCCTATAATAATTTGTGCGTTGGACACAGTAAGAAAAGATATAGACAAATGGCTGAAGAAGATTGGAATAGAATGTCTTGTAGGGTTTGTCTCTTAGGAACAGCAACGAATATCAAGTGCGTTCTAAGCACTTGAAAGACTGTTGAAGACTTGTGAATAACTAAGGTTATAATGAGTAACTCGCTACCCACATAAATGCCACCAAGAATAAAACCAATAGCAACAATAACAATAATAATAACATCTGAGGCTCTTGCTATGACTTGACAAACAGTGCAAATCCCCGCTAGACACAATATCTTCAATTAACAACCTCACGATATTGTATGCTGTGCGAAGTCTATAATAATAATAATAATAATAATAATAATAATAATAATAATAATAATAATAATAATAATAATAATAATGATAATAATAATAACTATCAACAAAAAAAATACAGATGAATACCGATCTGCTAGCCTTAAAAAACTACGCTACGAGCAA
>NC_068996.1:948567-948853 GCF_001194135.2 Octopus bimaculoides | reverse complement strand
AAAGGGCCACTCACTCGAAATAGATCTGCTAGCCTTAAGAAGCTACGTCACGAAAGCTCGGAGACGGTGTTGTCTCAAAAAACTTACCCTAAACAGACAGATCCGTCCCCTAGCGTCAACGTCGAAGCTTGTTATGCCTCACTGTTCATAAAACAAAATATAAACCGGAATGGTCATCGACTGTATTATAAAGGACCACTTACTCGGATAATGAACCAGATCCGAGACGAGAAATCTGCTACTGGTTCAAATCTTCCCGACACACAGGAGCTAGAAGTACCCCACA
>NC_068996.1:948086-948557 GCF_001194135.2 Octopus bimaculoides | reverse complement strand
CCGAGACGAGAAATCTGCTACTGGTTCAAATCTTCCCGACACACAGGAGCTAGAAGTACCCCACAACCGGAATATTCCAACAGATGGCCATACATGCTCGTCATAAAAAAACCAAAAGAAAAAAGAATGAAAAATGGTCTAGGGAAGATAATAAAGAAGTTCTTACAGCCTACTACCATGCCATATATTTCCCTACAGATAAATCTAATACTGTACAAACCTACTTAAACTGGAGACAGAAACACCTTGAAGTAAGACCCTACATAGACAGTAACAAACTTGCCAACGTCAGAAGAAACATTATGAAAAAAAATTACTAACTGAAGTAGAGATTGACCAAATTAAGCAAGCAGTAAAGGATAAAAAGAATGAAACTGCAGCTAAAGAAGATACTACAGAGTAAATAATTATAAACCAGCCCAAGGCTGATCAAAATACAGTAATGATTGAAAGAGTTAAGGTAACTGATAG
>NC_068996.1:933148-943929 GCF_001194135.2 Octopus bimaculoides | reverse complement strand
TACTCAGACAAATACATAACAAAAATACCAGGACTTACAAATATATGTAACATACAGAAAATTGCACTACTGGGTACTGCACACATTCTACGCAAAACACTTTCAATACAGTAAACATAAAAGCACCACAGCAAACCACAGCACATACCCAAGGCGCACAGAGCTGCGCTCGGTAGTGAAGTGAAAGCACGTTTTAAAAATAAAACTACTGAACAATAATAATAATAATATGTTTGTAAAGAATAAAAAGTTTAGAATGGTATAACAATGCACTATAGAACAAAAAATGGACTATATACCTGTTGTAACTTGGTAACTATAGTCCGATGATATTTCGGAATTACAATTCCTTCTTCAGATCTTCTTTGCTGGAGTCTCTGCTATAAACTATAGACTCCAGCAAATAAGATCTGAAGAAGGAATTCTAATCCCGAAATATCATCGGACTATAGATACCCAAGTTACAACAGGTATATAGTCCATTTTTTGTTCTATAGTGCATTTTTATTTTTTACAAACAATACACAATGCTTCAAGCGAAGTACAATACTCTCTAATAATATGTTATTATTAATAACAATAATAATAAGGCGGTCAGCTGGCAGAATCGTTAGCACTCCAGACAAAACGTTTAGTGGCATTTCGTCTGTACTTACGTTCTAAGCTCAAATTCCGCCGAAGTCAACCTGGCCTTTCATCATTTCAAAGTCGATAGAATAAGTATCAGCCGTATTACCCGCTTCCCTGAGACTGCTGGCGTTGTGCCAAAATTTGAAACCATTTATTATTAAAAGGCGATCAGGTGACAGAATCGTTGGTATGCCGGGAAAAATGCCTGCTGGCATTTCGTCCGTCTTCACTTTCTGAGTTGAAATTCCGCCGAGGTCGACTTTAATTTTCATCCTTTTGAGGTGGATAATTTAGATATCAGTTGAGTACGGGGTTCGATGTAATCGGCTAGCCCCTCCTCCAAATTTCAGGCCTTGTGCCGATAGCAGAAATGATTATTATTGCTGTTGTTGTTGTTTTTGTTATTATTATTATTATTATTATTATTATTATTATTATTATTATTACTATTATTATTATTATTATTATTATTATTATTATTATTATTATTATTATTATTATTATTATTATTATTATGCATACATATATACATATATATATATATATATATGTGCACACATGCATACATACATACATACATACATACATACATACATACATACATTCATATATATATTCCATGTATAAAAAGTGTATTCGAAACCAGTTTACCTCCGCTTCTTTCAATCTAAGCACAGTAAATGGAAGGAGGAAACTATAGCGTACACAAGATAACACTTTGCGTCATCACATGCAAAACATAAACCGCACTCATCGGCCACCTATATAATGAGAGTGAATAAAAATAAAATGAATAAAATGAAGTACGTGCAAGTATGCAGTCCATAGCCACTACATCATCAAATGTGAAACATATTGAGATCACTTTAGAACAATAGCATTTAGTATTGTACATGGCACGCTTGATATAAAATTGTTTGTTTATATATATATATACATATATATGTATATATATATAGGTATACCGCGGAATCCTTTGTGTTCTGTTTTTATTTTTACGTTTTTAATTTATATATATATATATATATATGTGTGTGTGTGTGTGTGTGTGTGTGTGTGTGTGTGTGTGTGTGTGTGTGTGTGTGTGTGTGTGTGTATAAGTTCAAAAAAAGGAAAACGACAAAAGAACAACAACAAAAAGCAACAATGTGAGGACGTGATACAGATTGTGTTACTAGACGCTCGGGAAAGGAAAGAGAGAGAATATGACGTTTCGAGCGGAGCTCTTCGTCGGAAACAAGGAAAGTCCAAAGAAGGGAAAAACGGAGGAATAAAAAATCGCCACCGATGTCCACGAGGTTACATTATATATACATATATATCATTCAATAATAGGGTAAAGACTTTATAAGAATTTATCAAGTAGTCAGCGTGAAAAAACCTCATAGGGGGAAAAAACCCATAATTTTCCCTATAAATATTTAATTTACATAAGGGCATTACTATACAATAACGCCTCGGGCTAAGAGGGACTCCAGAAGTCAAACTACCATAATAAACAGCATTTTTACCGATCACGAGGGAATGCAACTCTCATAGCTAACCTCCTAAAAACTTTTAACTTAACGATGAACCAATGGTTTCATAATCAACACAGTAATCTGTATCGTTTATTCATCAGTACACGTATGGTGAAAACACATAAAAATAAACAAAAATCAACATACCCGACGAACACTCCATGTATTCAGCATAGTACAGAAACGATTGTTTATCCCTAGAAACCATTGGTTTACGTCAAGTTAAAAGTTTTTAGGAGGTTAGCTTTGAGAGTTGCATTCCCTCGCGACCGGTAAAAATGTGTTTATTATAATAGTTTGACTTCTGGAGTTTCTCTTAGCGAGAGGCGTTATGGTATAGTAATGCCCTTATATAAATATATATATATATATATTATTTACATTATCTACATTTGACGGATATATATATATATATATATATATATATAAAGGCAACTAGACAGCAAATTTAATGGAGTTGGGCGGATATAGCTGATTAAAAATACTTCGTTTTTACATTATTTTACCGAATCCGGAAGTATGAAAACTAAACCGAATACAATCCGATTTGACCTTAGATCAGTAAGAGCCGAACATTTCTGGAAAATTCATTGCTGTTATTGTTAGTCTGAATAATTTACAGTCCACAGATGTGCAGTAGCATCACCAATGGTATTAATACCAACATGAAGACCTCCCAGAAGTAGCCACTGAGTCTCATAGCTATTTAACCTGATAGAAATGGTTAGAAATCAATTTCAATCCACACCTTGCCAACTTTAACGAAAAATTTATAGACACTTTGAACATCATAGTCCCAGAAATACAAAAAGACGGGATGGTCATCGGAGATACGGGAAACAATCACAGATCAGCTCGAAGAGAGCTGACGTGCGACTAAACAACAACAGCGACGGCGGCCATAGCAGCTAGAGAATCATGGCAATGACTGAAACAATAATTCACTACTCTTCTAGGAGCAAATCAACCCCGACACCATAGCGACATCAACAACAACTCAATCATGAACAACAACAGCAACAACAGCAATCACAAGTGGATGCTATCAGCAGCAGCAGTAATATTGTTGTTCCGCTCTGTTGAGCTGTCACTTGGCGGTTTCATTGAACGGAGCGTTTAAAATAATGTATTTCACGCATCCGTGGATATTTGCATTTGAATATGGATGTTATCATCACTGTCTATTTAGTTTTTGTTGTAGTTGTTATCTTTGGTATAGTTGAGTTGTTAGTTTATTTTTATAATATTGTTGTTGTGTTTGTGGTGACGTTGATGGTGGTGGTTGAGGAGGTGTTATTGCCGGTGGCATTGCTGATGTTGTTTATGGTGACAATGATGATGATGGTGATGTTGTTGTGGTGGTGGTGGTGTGGTGGTGGTATTGGTAGAGGTGGTAGTGATAGTCGTAGTTATTAGTGATGATGTTGTTCGTAGTGACGATAATGATAGCAGTGATGGTGGTAGGAGTGTTGGTTATGGTGGGGGGGGGGCAATATTGTTGTTCTTGGTGATGGTAGGGCTGGTGATGATGATAGTGGTGATGATCTTGTTGTTCGTGCTAGTTGTACTTAATAGTTATGGTGGTGGTGGTGGTGGTGGTGGTGGTGGTGACGATCGTGGTGTCGGTTATGCTTTTTGTTTATTCTTGTTCTACGTGTTGTTGTTTCATGGTGAATGTGATGATGTTAGGAAGAATGACGAAAGATACGAAGCAAGAAACGCAGAGAGAAGCGGATTAGGGTTAGCGTAGGTGTTCTATATGATTTCCCAAATAAAGATGATTAGAGTGACATGGATCACAGCACGGCAGTTAATGTTGTTGTTGTAGTGGTGGTGCTTTTGGTGCTGGTGGTGATGGTGGTGGTGGTGGTGGTGGTGGTGGTTGTGGTAGTAGTTGAGTGGTGGTTGAGAAGGCAGAGGAGACGGCGGACGAGAAGGTGGTGGTAATGGTGATGGTGGTGGTGGTGGTGGTGATGGTGGGGATGGTTGATGTAATGACGCTAATGGTGATGATGACAGTGGTTGGGGGGCGACAGCGGTATTGTTGTTGGCGGTGGTGGTGGTGGTGGCGGCGGCGGCGATGGTGTTGGTGTTGGTGGTGGTGGTGGCGGTGATGGTGTTGTTGTTGTTGTTGGTGGTGGTGGTAGTGTTAGTGGTGGTGGTTTTTAGTGAGGTCAATATTGGTAGTTATTAATGTTGTAGCGTTGGGTGTCGTTTCTGAATCCCATGGTATTCTCCTTATCTTTGCTACACTTGTAATAGTAATGATGTAAAATTTGTTTTTGGCTGTTATTGTCGTAGCAGTGGTTTCGGTTTAGGTCCAGATTAGATTTGTGTTCACTGGAATTTCACCCTTGCTCGTGTCCTAAACTAAGAAATGCGATGAAAGGTGAGGGTTATTCGGTTGCTATGTCTAGCAAATCGACCGTCTGCAGAGAAACTACGCTGTTGGCTCGTAATTGTGTGTTGTCTTTGTTCTAACTCTAGCTGTAATAGTAAATGTAGTGGTAATGGTACTGCAAAAGCAGAGACTAATGATTTTGGTATTGCTAGTAATATACGATATTGGAAGTAAATTCATTTTTCTTCAAATCAGCAAAATATTAGAAATATTGGAAATTTTTAACTAAAATTACCCGATTGAAGAATATTTCCGGACATTATTTCTTCACAGTCAGAATCTTCCTGCCAAAAATTCTATCATAATTTCCGTCCAACTGCTTTTCACCAAATCCTTCCAATTTTATGTGTTGTACTGCAGATTTTAAATATGCTTCCTAAATTATTCATTTTCTTTATTCATGACATTTGTTTTTGCACTCATCTTAAACTTACCCCTTCTTTTGATAATGAGTATCAAATAAAATATTTCTCAAAAAGAAACTTTGAAAGATATTTAAAACTGCCTTACACGACAAAAAAAATCTAATTTCATACAGCATACGTATATATTTATGCGCGTGAGTGTGTGTGTGTGTGTGTGCGCGTGTGTGTGTGCATGTATGTGTGTGTGTGCATATGTGTATATGTACATACATACATACATACATACATACATACATACATAAATGAGACTGTTGTGATCATTCCAATACTCGGACGTGCATAAATACTACTCATATGAAATATTGGAAGAATGGTCCAGATCCGGTGAGATAAAATGCGAATAGTCCTGCATAAGCATTTTATGCATTACATATATTGTAGCAATTAAATATATACTTATATATAAACGATACATGTATCTTAATATATTTATATAAACACAGTGGTGTGTATTTTACACGCATAAAACAGTAAGCCAAGTAACGTTTCATAAAATTCAAGAAAAAGACAAACGCCGCTCAATAAGGAAAGATTATCCAGGCTGTGAACAACTTTAGATTTAATTCTGACAAAACTTTGTGAAAACTTTTAAGAAGATCATTGCCTAGTTTTAAAACCAAACACAAGCATTAATGAATTGTCTAAATCATCATGGCCAAATGTATATCCCCTTCGGTCAAATAGTGACTATCGTCAGTTTATGCAATAGACCTACGATCTTAATAGAGATTACTGTGAAGCATATTTGCAAACTAACCCCCAAAAGTTCGGCTTTGTGTAAAAGGGTAAAAAAAAAAAGAGTATAAAAAGGGTAAAAAAGAGTAAAAAAAAGAGATCAGTCATGAATGGCCACGGTTTCCCTTTTCTATCAGCTGGACCACACTATCTCAGCGTGCATCCTAGATGCCTGTCCAGCGACCATTATCATAAAAGAACGGGTTGTTTCTATGGAAACCTTCAGATACCGTCTGGTCATAGACGGCTACTAGACTGAAAGTATTTCCTCCCCTTTAGTTTTGTTTAGCACACTGACGCAACACCTGGGTTCAGGAAAATGTCTGTATCTTGAAATTCAGCTTTTTCCGAAAGCGTACAGCTATTATAGAGAACTAATGTATCAGAATAGCAAGTAAAAAAGAGGCAACAGCAGATCAAAAGCATGTTCCACGATTTAATATACGTTAACATGTATATGTAACCGAAACGGCCATCTCTACGGTTCTCCATTTTTAAGTATGCCAAACTATAATTTCGAATAGTAATAAGTTTAGCTATTTGTGAATGCCTTTCATTGTATGATTTACGTTAGCTGTCTTAGAATGAAAATGCTTTGCTATTGTTTACCAAACGGAATATGTTTAAAAATTGCCTCAAATTTTGGCACAAGGCCTACAGTTTTAGGGAAGGTTGGATAGTTGATTACTTTGACCCCAGTACTTGACTGGTACATTATCGAACCCGTAAGGATGAAATGCAAAGCTGGTCTCGGCGGTCGGAACATAGAGAATCAAAAGAAATGCTGCAAAGCACTTTGTTAGACACACGGCGCCTAAAAATATGGTTAAAATTGACTGGTAAAGAAAACCCGCTGCAAAATAAGTTATTTGAAATACCTCTGTTTTTTTTTCATTTAATTTTACGTTTGTTGCTTTGTTTAGATTTGCTTTAAATCTATGTATTTATGAAAATAGCAGAATGAACGTATTGCAGTTCATTGCAAAGACTCCTGTGTTTAAAGTTAGAAAAACTTTTACCATCAAATCATGTGAATGTCTCGTAAAAACCAACCAACAATTCCTTTGACGCTCAATCTGCTTTATCATAAATTTTTCAACTATGGCTAAGTTGAGATATAGAAGTCTTCTAAGTGGGCGCGCGTCCTACAAGATACAGTAGCCAAATTTCCTTCAAATTGCATCTTGCCATTTTAGATAAGAAAAGTATACTTCGGAAAATGTAGTTGTAGTCTTATATTGTTTGATGTTAAAGAAAGTGGAAACAGATATCTGCAGATCAATGTAGTGCAACGGATTCAGTACATACGAATGAAAGAACTAATCAGAAAGAAATTTTTCCGACCGATTACGTTAGTCTTAGAAGTAAGCGCCAATCGAAAAGAAATAAAAAGTAAAAATGGAGCACCTTGGAACTTAGCAATCCTAGCAGCAAGTTACATATTAACAATGCAAACTATAATATACAACAAATTAAATATAATCTTGACAAAAATGTCCAATAAATTTTTGACGTACATCGTATGCATATCTCTAAGTGTAATGGCGAAAGTTGCCTCCTATAGCTTGAGATGGAATATGAAACCAATAAAATCTACAAAATAATTTAATACACGTAATGGTTACAAATAACAGAGCCTCACACTGCTTTCGAAAGCGTCCCTTACACAAAAGCAGGCACTGTAGCCTACTCAAATGAAAACAGGAACAAGATGGTAACAAATTACAGAGATGGTTATGCGTTCTGCACTTCTCTTGAACTTGTCTAAGATTGCTTTCTCTCAATGATAATGGTGTTTCTGCTCATCTCTTAGTTCCATATCCTATCTATCTGGAAATCTGGCCGATTCAGGCAAGTAGCATGTTAAGTACAGCTTGTATTCAACTACATCCGATAATAGTTGTTATGGACTTGCCACTCCAGAAAAACTGAGCTGAAAGCCCAAGTCTTTGCCTGAAATCGTATGCGCCTAATACTGTTTAAGCTTCAAAATATTCCTACAATTTCGCCTACACACTGGTGAGAAACTACTGGTTAGGTCTTTACCTGTCCGTCATTTCTCGTACTTCTTTCCTGTTTGCAAAAATTTCCCCGTTAGCATATTTTGCATGAATTGCTCGTAAAAGCAACAAACATAATTAGGATATATTCCTTTAGATAAGCAAAATAAAAATCTATTATTCTGCCATTGACAATTTTCGTTTGTCGTTTCTACCTTCTCTTTATATATTTAGACATCATCAGCGGCACTAATTGTGTGATAAGTTAATAAGGTGTTACTTTCCCTTGCGGTGGTTTGGAATTTTCAATTTCCTCCTCAAGAAGAATGATATTGTATTCCTGAGGAGATCATTATTGTCATTCTGTAGAAGAGGTCTTCATTATCGTTTTGAAGAGAGTGCTCCTCCTCCCCGTTTTTTTGTTGTTTTCTGAGGGCTACTGTATTGCACGACTTTGTAACTATTTCATGAATTAAATCACTTTGTAGATAATTTATTTCATTTTTTGTTAAGATTATATTCAATTTGTTGTATATTCTAGTTCACAATGTAACTTGCTGCCAGGATATGCTAGTTTCCAAAGTTATCCATTTTTTTATTTTTGTTTCTTTTTCGATTGGAGTTTCCTTCCAAAGACTAACCTAATCTGTCGGATAAAATCCTTTCTAATTAGTTCTTTCATACTGAATCTGTTACATTGCTTTTTACATCCAATCTGTACCTTCACTTTGTCTCGAGAAGTGGATTTCTGTACCTCAATTAATTATTTTTATTAGAGTTCTCAATTTTCTTTTTCTTTTTCGTAGTGATATTTTTCTTTCTTATTGCTCTTCGCGTTCTTTACGCTGGTCGTCTTCTTAAGCTTCTATCTCCCCACTCCTCGTTACAAGACTGTGATATTATACGACTAGGTGCTACAATATGAAAACAGAGTGCTTGTTCAAATATTTCCAAGGCCGATTCCGAGCTGGTCACCTCCTTTGTTCCTATTAACGGTATTCTGGAAACTGGGGAGTTACTGCGCCCCACTGCTTTACTTTCTTAGTCCTTTCATAGCCTTCCTAGTCGATCAGGACAAAATTTTCCATGGGATTCTTAGTATTACGCATGAAATAACTAGGCTTCCTGTTCTAGACTCATATCCTTCTTCTCAGTGCCTTCACTGGATAAAGATTTGACACGCTTTCGTGGCCTTCATCAGAACTTAAAAAAACATTTTTGGCTCCTAGAAACATTTAGCTTCTCATCTCTCAACTTCTTTTTTTTTTTTTTTTGCATTTCTCATCTATATCATTCATTAATATATCATAAACATTCACATTTGATACTTTAGCTTCAAAAAAACTAAAATGTTTATAAATTGCAATTCAATAGAAAAGTATAAGTATGCTTTTTTTCATCGATCCCCATTTGAGACTTTTCGAAAAATTTATCATAATTTCCAAAAGAGTTCATATATGAAGAAAATTCAAATACTACGTATTATTTTAACTCCTAAGACACCTGGCAAAGCAAAAAAATATGTAAAAAAAAAATTGGCAGCTAATGGATTAAACTGGCGCAGGCAAAGCTCTGTGATAAGAAGTTAATTTCTCAACCACGTGCTTTCGGGTCGAGTTTCACTACATAATACCGTGGGTTTCTACTATAGTCCCGGGCTAACCCAAGCCTTGAGTGGATTTGGTTCATGGAAACTGAAAGAAGCCCGTCGTATATGTGTATGTGTTTCTGCGCATGCGAATGTATGTATGTATGTATGTATGTATGTATGTATGTATGCATGTATGTATGTATGTATGTATGTATGTGTGTGTGTGTGTATGTATGTATGTAAGTATGTATGTATGTATATATGTATGTATGTATGTATGTATGTATGTGTGTGTATTTGTCTACCACTACCACCACCATTCAACAAACCCGTGTTGGGTTGTTAATGTCCTATAACTTAGCGGTTTGTCAAAGCAAGTGACAGGATAAATACCAGGCTTTAAAAAATGAAAAGCAGTATCGGGGTTGTTTTGTCCGATTAAACCCTTTTAAGGTGGTGCCCTAGCATGTCCGCACTTCAATGGCTGAAAATAAGTAAAAGATTAAAGATGTGTGACGTTCGATAACAGTTTTTTTTTTGTATATGTATACCAGTATTATTGTTGATGTTTTTATTGTTGTTGCCGACGATGATGAAAGAAAAGCAGGAAACGATTTTTCCTCTGAAAACTGTTATTTTATTAAAACAATTTATCTTCAGGATTACAGTTGTTACAAACAAGATATATTTCTGTTCATATAGTGGCTTTTTGGTTAGGCATGCACTGTTTCTCCGACTCGACGCGTTTTTCTTTGTCATTTAAACACATTCAGAGCGCTTTGTGCTAGTGTGTTATTTGTGTAATTTTCAGTCAGTCAGTGCAGCACACGACTGACAGACTTCCAACAATGAGTAAAAAAAGTGTTGTGGTGCATCAGATATTACGTTATTACTGTGATTTTAGACACACGGAAAATGTAGTATAGTCGAATAGTACGGCAGTTTTCTGCCCCAAATTCCGTAAATGTACAACTCTCGTTACCATGATATTCTGGTCATGTGATGAACTCGTTTTGCTTATTTGCATTAATTTGTGAATAATCGTATAATGCCGAGCATGCGTATTAATAAAAACATGTAAACATAATTTCTTCTACACTGAAATTATTATTATATGAAGAAGGTTGTGAAACGGCCGTAATCCTAAGGAAGTTAAGTAGTTAAAATAAATATACTCACTTCTTATACCTCCTGACTTCTACGCTTTATATACCTGTTTGTGAAATAATTTCATCGATCGGATATTAACGATTTCAGTGGTATGGACAGTGTACATTTATACTTTCTTGTTTTGAATTATTGTTTTGAATTAGCTGAGACCTTAAGAGGGGACTTCCGTGATACCCATGCAATTCTCTGAATCCATATCTTTTACTATAAATATGTGTGCGCGTATGCGTTTACGTGTTCGTTCATGCATACATGCTTACATACATACATACATATATATATACATATATATATATATATATATATATA
>NC_068996.1:932418-933138 GCF_001194135.2 Octopus bimaculoides | reverse complement strand
AATTATTGTTTTGAATTAGCTGAGACCTTAAGAGGGGACTTCCGTGATACCCATGCAATTCTCTGAATCCATATCTTTTACTATAAATATGTGTGCGCGTATGCGTTTACGTGTTCGTTCATGCATACATGCTTACATACATACATACATATATATATACATATATACATACACACTCACACACTTACGCACACACATACAAACACATACATATATGTAAATGTAAGATCCAAGAATCAAGGTGTAGGAAGTTAGTGAGCTTCAAGCAGTCCGTAGAAGATATAAGAAACAACTTTCATACTTCACAGATAGCAACTGGGGTTGTTATATATGTGAATAAATATCCAAAATTTAGGGAATATAGTAGAGAAAATTCAGGCAATTTATGTTTCATAGTTAGTGAGACCTCGGAAGAAGTAATTATCCAAACGAGGGGTAGACCACCAAAAATACCGTGATTATATGAATTTTATATTGTCGTTAGGAGATACCGACAAGGTAAACTTCATATGCTCAAAGTATTCTTGGCCTGAAGAGAGCTTGCGGTCTAACCTTCGTTTGGATAATTACCACTTCCGAGGTTCCGCTAGCTATGAAACATATGTAGCTTGGATTGTATCTACTCCATTCCCTAAATTTTGGCGATATCTATCTATCTATCTATCTATCTATCTATCTATCTATATATATATATATATATATATATATATATATATATAT
>NC_068996.1:929928-931685 GCF_001194135.2 Octopus bimaculoides | reverse complement strand
TCTCTCTCTCTCTCTCTCTCTCTCTCTCTCTCTCTCTCTCTCTCTCTCTCTCTCTGTTTATTCAGATTTCATTTCCTGAAAGTTCCCGTACAGTTTTTTCTTGCATTTACCTATCGTTGGTCTTGTGAAGTATTCCGATCGAGGAAATAGGCATCTGTTTAGAGATATTGTCTCTTCCTCACATAAAAGTAGAAAGTATTTTATTCTTCATAAAAACTAGCTTCCTCTTCGTCAGAGAGAGTTTTCTCCGAACAAAAAAGTCTACATTCCAAGTACTTTTAACTGTCCTCTGAACTTTTGTCTAGGGATTGCAATGAGCTTTACTGTTTTTGTTGTGTTCTTTTGCGGCTACCTAAGTTGTGTTTGAGTAACCTTACCTCAATACGATTGTGTAGCATCGATGTTTTGTGAAGACGTCCGTGTCTTTAACTTTCCATTATTTCTGTTTTTGCTATGAATCATTTGTTTTTCCATCTCTTCATCGTCGCTACCCTTTGTGACAAGTTTAGATTAACTTCGACATCATCTGAAATGTGCCCGATACAATTTTATGTAGCTTTGACGTTGTCGGGAAGACACCTTCGAAGTTTGTTGCTGCTCTTGTTGCTTTCTGACAGCATTCGAAATTACTTCATTGTCGATATATGAGTCTGTGTGTTTAATATTATTCATTTTTATTCTTGATGTTTTTCTGTTTGGGACCTGACTTTTCTCAGGTCGAAATTCTTTTTACCGAGGAGGGAAGATGCGCTAGTGGTGCCTGTGTAGAGTAAAGTAACGTAAATAAATACCCAAAGTATTTTTTCAAATGTCCCGTAATGTTGTCGATTGCTATCGTACGTGTAAGGAGCGAACACGAGAGGTGCGCTGTGCACGAATAGCGCAACCCTTCAGTAATTATATAGTATTTACTTTATTGATCTATGAAGGAATCCGGGGCATTCGAACGTAGTGGTTTTTACCTGAACTTATTTTAATCACTTCCCATTATCTGCCAGATAATGGTGGTGGCGATAATGGCTGTAGTGGTAATGTGATGAAGAGGCTACAGTTCAAAATCGTCATAATGATTATAATATTGTTGACTAGATCATTATAAATAATGGTTGTGGTAGTGATGTTGGGGTTGGTGTTAGCTGTCATATTGTTGAAGGCAGTATTGTTATTGGTGGTGGTGCTAAAAATAGCAGTTGTACTTTCGGGAGTAACGGTAATTGAGGTGATGTGGTGGTGATGGTGTTGATGAAGGGGCTGGTAGTGGTTGTGGTGATGTTATTAGTGGTGCTAACAGAACTAGGGGTAACATTATTAGAGTCCTGGAAATGTATCAATTGTTACTTTCTTACATATTGTATACGTGGTTCCAGGTCAACGTATGTTTCTATTCCTGATCTTACACCATTCTACAGAACAGAATTTCTGGCATCTTGTTACCTTTCCCAAATTTGCCAAATATACATTAGTGCCGTGTGATATTGCTTCGACATTTCTAGTTTTCTTTAATCTGCCTTAAACCTCTTTGCTTTTCCTTGCTTTTCATTAATCCCTCTTGGCATCTCTCTATGTCTCTCACTATTTCTATATTTCAGTACATTACACATTGCATCACTCACTCTCAGTTCTGTTTCTCTCTCTCTCTCATTCTCTCTTGCATCCTTTACTACAGTGCGGACGTGTGTGTATGTGTGTGTGTCCGAGTCTGTATGTATGTGTGTGTATGTATACGTGTATGTATGTATATATATATACATATATAT
>NC_068996.1:928750-929652 GCF_001194135.2 Octopus bimaculoides | reverse complement strand
TATATATATATATATATATATTTATATTTATATATACATACACACATAGTGTGAGAGACAGACAGACAGAAATATAGAAAGACAAAGATAGACGCATGCATTCTTGTGTGTGTGCATGTACGTATCTATATATGTATGTGTGTATGTGTGCGTGCGTGCATGTATGTGTGTATATGTGTATGTATGTATGTATACATGCATGTATATTTGTATGTATTTATGCATGTATGTTTATATGTGCATATAGTCTTCTTGATTTCCTTCATTTTATATTTTTCTTCATTCTCCTTCCTTCATATACTTACTACTCTCTCTCTCCTCCCTCTCTCTCACTCTGTATCTCTTCCTCGTTCATCATTTCTTTCTCTTTCAACTACTCTCTCTTACTCTCTTCTCAATTATTCTATCCTTTCTCAGTTTCTCTGTATATTTCAATCACTCACTTTTCATTACTTTCCTCCTCTCTTTCTCTCTTTCTCTCTCTCTCTCTCTCTCTCTCTCTTTCTTTCTCTCTCTTCCCACTCACTTCAGCTAAGAGAAAACGAGAAAATAAACAATATACCAGAAGAGAAGGTAGAGCTACAGTTATATCTCTCTGACTATATACCACTAGCTCTAACTTCACATCTCTATGCTTCATTCTCTCTCTGTCACTCTCTCCCTCTCTCTCCCTCTCTCTCCTCTCTTTCTCTCCTCTTTCTTTCCTTCCCTATCTCTTTCTCTCTGCTGATATACAAACATGCACAAATATCACACACATACATATATGAATGCCTGTAAGTGTATACTTATTCTCACTGTTCCTCGTGTTATATGTATATATGTATATAACATATATACACACATATATACATACATATATAAATATATATACATATATATATTTATATATATATATATAT
>NC_068996.1:926881-927470 GCF_001194135.2 Octopus bimaculoides | reverse complement strand
AGTAATAATAATAATAATAATAATAATAATAATAATAATAAGAAGAAGAAGAAGAAGAAGAAGAAGAAGAAGAAGAAGAAGAAGAAGAAGAAAAAGAAGAAGAAGAAGAAGAAGAAGAAGAAGAAGAAGAAGAAGAAGAAGAAGAAGAAGAAGATGAAGAAGAAGAAGAAGAAGAAGAATGATAATAATAATAATGATACAATTCCTGATATTCTTAAATATTAGTCTCGTATTAGTGCAATTTGATGTACACATATGTATATATGCAGACATACAAATATTTACAGATACGTACATATATATATATAGACACATATATGAATATATACTTATATCTGTATGCGTGTGTGAGTGTATACAAATATATATGTTTATGTAATATATATGAAAGTGCATGTATTTACACAGATATATATGTATGCACATACATGTAAATATGCATATCAATATATATATGCATACAGATATAAATATATATACATATGCATGTATATACATATACATGTATATATACGTATATACATACATATGTATATATACATATATATGTAAATATATATATATGTATATATATATATATATATACATA
>NC_068996.1:925387-925692 GCF_001194135.2 Octopus bimaculoides | reverse complement strand
GTGTGTGTGTGTGTGTGTGTGTGTGTGTGTGCGTGCGTGCGTGCGTTTGTATGTATTACATATATATTATATATTATACATTATATTACATATCCATGAAGTTGGTATTTGAGAGGTCTCGAATTTCCGACTAGCATAAGTTATAATTTGAAACTATGCTGCAATTTAGGATCTATGAGTTGTGCTTGCACATGTACTTATGCATGCGCGCGTGTGTGTGTGTATGTGTGTGAGCGCACGCGTGCATGTATATGCTTGTGTGCATCTAAGTAATCATATATATATATGTGTGTGTGTGTGTATGC
>NC_068996.1:924558-925377 GCF_001194135.2 Octopus bimaculoides | reverse complement strand
GTATGTATGCATGTATGTATGTATTTGTGCGTCTGTGTTTGTCACGCCACTATCACTTGACAACCGTTGTTGATGTGTTTGCGTCCCCTTAATGTAGCGGTTCGGCGAAAGTGACCAATAGAATAAGCACTAGGTGTCGATTTGTTCGACTTACGTCGGTGCTCCAGGGTGGCCGCAGTCAAATCGCTGAAATAAATAAAAGAGCAAAAGAATAAATGAGCATGTAAATGTAAATATATATATATATATGTATTTATGTATATGTCTATGGTTGTATAGGAATGAACTTGCATGTCGTATCGTGTTCTTTTGGACGAGAACTAACTATGAATTTCTGAGCAGCTTTGCCATCGTAATTCCGCTGATGATTTTTAAAGTAATTTTTAATAAATAAGATATTCTGGTATTTCCACCAAATGTTCATAACTTGTTGAAAATTGAACTCAATGGAGTATTTTGGTGGGAGTTTTCAGCATCGAATAAACTTTGTTATATTCGTAATAGTTCATTCTGAAACTGGAAGCAGCATCCTGAATATTTAGATATACACCTGCGCGAACTAAGGTGTCTGTTAGCAGTCGTTTGACTACTTATATATAATTAACTTTTGCCCCCAGATACTGCTGTCTTACAAGTAAAAACGAAAATGAAAGACAAATACGGAATAAAGATGTCCGATATATAATAATAAGCTTGAAAAAAATATGCAACACTTCGATGGAACTTGTTTAATTATAAATCTCTCTGTATCAATCATCCATTTTTTAACGTTATGTATGTATGCATGTATGTATATATCTATCTATTTATATATATATA
>NC_068996.1:923485-923768 GCF_001194135.2 Octopus bimaculoides | reverse complement strand
ATATATATATGTGTGTGTGTGTGTATGCGTAAGTAACTCTCTCTCTCTCTCTCTCTCTCTCTCTCTCACTCTCTCTCTCTCTCTGAGTGGCTGTGTGGTAAGAAGGTTGTTTCCCAACCACAGTTCCACTCTGTGGCACTTTGGGCAAGTATCTTCTACTATAACCACGGGTCACCAAAGCCTTGTTAGTGGATCTGGTAGCCGGGCTTGTTTATATATGCGCGTGTATGTATATATATATATATATATATATATATATATATATATATATATATATATATAT
>NC_068996.1:918984-922085 GCF_001194135.2 Octopus bimaculoides | reverse complement strand
ATATAATTATGCATACACATTGATTAATTAACCAATTTTTTTTCCACCTGATCACACTTATAAAATAGTGTTAAATATCCATTACATGCCTTGTGTATTTGATGTTTGACGGAAAAATTACAAATGTATGTTAGGTTACGTATCTGAGAATAATTTTGAAACAAAAAAAATTGAATAGAAAGTGGTTTCTTAAGCTTCAATGGGATTAGTATATTTGTAAGTCAATCAATATTTAACGGCTAAAATTTTTAAATGGGTATAACTTTATACAGAAATTAAAGTGTCACGAAAGCGGTGTTTGTAAGCTGTAAATTTATTTTTTAGGCAAGTTGTTTGAAAATAATACCGGTTGACTTTATATGAAACATGAAGTGTGTATATGTGTTAATAATTTCGGTATATAATTAATTAGTAGAATGGAATAAAGTGTTTAATAAGCGTGTGTATGTATGTGTGTGTAAATGTGTGTATGCGTGCGTCTACGTATATATACATACACACATATATATATACATATATAATATATATATATATTTATTTATTTATTTGTGCTTTTGTGTGTGTGCATGCGTGCGTGTATGTATGTGTGTGCTTGTGTGTGTGCATGCGTGTGTGTGTGTGTGTGTGTGTGTGTGTGTGCGAGCGTGTGTGTGTGTGTGTGTGTGTGTGTGTGTGTGTGTGTGTGTGTGTGTGTGTGTGTGTGTGTGTAAAATTATATATTGTTGAAAAATTCATGCAGTCGGTCTTAGACTTCTAGAAAGAAATTATTTTCAGACGGGTAGATGACCCGAATGTTTGCAACAGTGTGGATTCTGCTATAGTAGCAAAAACCCAAATCTACCACTCATAAATGTAAGTCCACCAGACAGACTGCTACTCATAAATGAGTCGGTCAGCAAGTGAGTCTTGCCATAGGATCACGCCCGAAACCTCAGTTTTTACTAACAAGTAATATACCCGACAACTAGCAACAATAATTATCCAGGTCCTTATCTTTTAGTTTGTTTTAGTCATGCTGGAGTAACGCCTTCAAAATTATTGCCAGCAATTTTTCTCAAAAATAAAACTTATGAAAAAAATATCTTCGTGAATTGTCTTAGCTGTGATGGCTACAAAAAATTATTAATTCTAGTGCATATAATCTCTTCAAATAATTGTAATTTGCATAGTTTTGATTGTAGTATGAGAAGGGCTATTCTTAAATGTAGTTTACTTAGGTCATCAGCTAAATTTTTTATACATATTGGAGCAACTAGTATTTATGAAAACGCTGCAGGGAATAATATGATAAGATAAGAAACAGGTTGGTTAATTTACTCTGATGTAAAGTAAAACGTTTTTCATTTTTAAAATTAATTTAGATTAACTAATTTAAAAATATCTCGAGTTATGTCGTGCTGAAGAGTACAGATAGAGGACGAAATGGTACTATCCACCAATACTAGAGACTTTAATAAAACAATTATACATAAATTTATGTATGCACTTTTCACTCCTTGATAATGATTTTTCAACATAAGAAAAATAAACTTAGAAGTAATTCTCTCTCCTTAAGTAGCAATTCGCAGTAATTCCACCAATTATTTGTCTTGAAGGAAAATGAGCTTCTATATGCATATCATCAGAATTTCTAGAATTTAACGTTGTCAGATCTTTTTGTGCTATGTTGTAGATTTTTTTCCCTTACCCTTCTATTAACTACTTTTTCTAAGATTCGTTGATAACTTAATCACTTAAAAGACCTCATTCAGTAAAGTGTAATATAATGATCTACTATACACAAAGGTAAAAACATATGGATGCGTTATAGAATTACAGTGTAAGAAGATAACGTGAGATATTCTGGAATCACAATATGAACGACATACTATATGACACTAATAGTTAATGAGACACTTGCCAAATTTTGGGGTCATCTTAAATATACGACCTAAATTTGAAGTTCATTGAGTTCTGAAATTTGAAATGAATTTCAGTTTTGTTCATGTTGAAGGCAACATTTTAATTCGGACATACATCACACATTATTCCTGAGGCTTGCCTGACTACTACACAAAAAATGCATTCATTGCATATAACCTAAGTGCTATTCATTGGTGTACTGCAAATCAAGAGAAGTGCCCCCACTCAACAAAAAATATTGGTGATATCGGAAATCTAATCCACATCCACTAATCGCAATTTTTAATTTAACCCAATTCTTAAAAATATTTTTTCATTTATTTATTTTGTTTTCAGACGAAATCCTCACTTTGTATCGATGTTCTAAATCAATGCTTATTTTCACATGGTTGCTCTCCATTCAGCTTGGTAACTCCGTATCTCATAGAGACGTGTTGATAGTAACATTTGAAACCAAGTTCATACCGAATCAACAAAACGCTTGATAGATAGATATACTCTGTGAATGACTGCTTAAATAAGTGAATTGTACCACCTCTTCACATGATTAAATAATTTACTGAGATTAAAGTGATATCTTATATTTGTCTTCCATTATCTTTTTTTCTTCTTTTTATTATAATGCTTCATGAATGTCGTGTGTGTAAATCGAACACGAAACACGAAGATTGTTTTATATTTAGCGTTTATCATATGACATGCCCATATCCGCTTTTACGTAACATGCTCTATTAATGATTTTCATGTGTTTTATATATATATATATATACACTTTTACTCTTTTACTTGTTTCAGTCATTTGACTGCGGCCATGCTGGAGCACCGCATTTAATCAAGCAAATTGACCCCAGGACTTATTCTTTGTAAGCCTAGTACTTATTCTATTGGTCTCTTTTGCCGAACTGCTAAGTTACGGGAACGTTAACACACAAGCATCGGTTGTCAAGAGATGTTGGGGGACAAACACAGACACACAAACACACACACACACATATATATATATACGACGCGCTTCTTTCAGTTTCCGTCTACTAAATCCACACACAAGGCTTTGGTCGGCCCGAGACTATAGTAGAAGACACTTGCCCAAGTTGCCACGCAGTGGGACTGAACCCAGAACCATGTGGTTCATAAGCAAGCTACTTACTACGCAACCACTTCACAGCCACTCCTGCGCCTATATATGCATACATATATAT
>NC_068996.1:902698-911354 GCF_001194135.2 Octopus bimaculoides | reverse complement strand
CAGACAGACAGACAGATAGATAGATAGATAGATAGATAGATAGATAGATAGATAGACAGACAGACAGACAGACAGACAGATTGATTGATAGATAGATAGACAGATAGATAGATACATACATACATACATACATACATACATACATACATACATACATACATATAAAGCATGGCGTAGAATACAGACACGTTGACATAGAGGACTAATCTTTCTCGCGGATGATGAATACTATCCCCTACAATTTTTACCATTAATACAAGCCTGGTAAAAGAAGTGGTTACCTCCTTTGAGTAAACCTGTTTGGAAAAGATTGTAGTAGTAATCAGATAGTGAAATGCATACTATGCATACACCATGGCGACGAAAGGGTCAGTTATCACAGATCGTGGAACGATCGAGTAAATTTTCACTGAATTTCTGAAATGAACCAAGACCTATATCAGTAATACAGAAAGATTAGAGTAGGCCACTTGAAGTGACTTAAAGAATATTGGGATATCAAATACCCAACATTCTCAAAATTTTCAGCAGCGCAATTACGCCAGCAAGGTACATTTCTTGAAAAGTATGTCACCTTAGTAGACAAAATCACCCGGCCAAAATGCACAAATGATAATACTGCTGTTCATAACACACCAAACACTTTCCGCAAACACAATAACAAACTGCCGCCACTACACAAAAACAAATGAGGCATATAATATACAGAAATCACGAGCATGCTAAACGTTCGTCTCTCAAGAAGTGCTACTCTGAAGATCGCCCAGATCTCTGCTCCCAGAAAGATGAAGTAGAAGAATTCTTCCAAGTGCTAGGAAAAGTGGTAGCTCATAAATCCACTTACGCCTTAGTCACAAATTTCTTCGCAAAGGTTAGAAAAGGATGTCAGGGTGAGAAATATGTTGGTAAGTTTGGATCAAGACAGAGAAACAAAAGAGGACGCTTTAGTTACTACGGCAGAAACAAGAGAACTTTATACTGGGAACGGTATACTTAAGAAGCAACCTAGAAGGATATGGATCTGGATAGCTTAAAATGCTCAAAACAAAAATGGAACTGACTATATCCTTGCCGACAACCCGTACATACTGCACGAAGTGATCATTGCTTACTACAGGCGAAGATTGGGATGAATGAAATCAAAAAGAAAATGGCTCTGCATATCTCAATGAAGGATCAACACGTTAAGGATATTGTTGCAAAGTAGTTGCAGGAAATTACAGTTCTATATTTAAGAGATGTGGAATTATGTACAATACTTACATTATTTACATTTGACGGAGGGTATATCAGCCAAAACAAGATGAGGGAAAATGTCTGTCAAATGTAAATAATGTAGTTGCAGGAAGCTATCAAGAAGGAAATTTGGAGTCAAATTGAAGAGCACGATGAGGACTATAATTTGCTGGTCCAGAAAATTAGAAGTTACATCTGGAAAGCAAAAAGCTGTAAACCAACGGAAGCCTGGCGGAAGAATCTCGGTGGAGACGAAGAACATGCTATAGAAACGGAAGCCAATGAAGAGGAACATGAAAGACCACCTCGAGTATTCCGTTCAATGCAAAGCGATCAGGAAACATTTAAGAAAATCTTTCAAGATGGAAGAAACTGATGCAAGTTGAAGAGAGAGGAGAAATCTAAAAAGATGCAGGGTTGTGTTGGCACTCTACATATCAAAGATGACGGCGCTTAAGAAGAAAGATGATCGCACTGGGACAGAGGGGAGATTAAAGTTGTTTGCAAAACTTTCTATACCAACTTTTTAAAATCATTAGTGAAGCTCGATCATCCACCACCACAAACGTTGAAAGAAGTGTCACCTATTCTGGTAAGTGAAATTGAAAATGCTTTCTAATTGATTAAAGCAGACAAAGCTCCTGGGAAATATGGCATCACAACAGTAATGTTAAGATGCAGGAGTAAAGAATTGTGGAAAAGCCTCATTCTACGCCTTAGTTGCTATGTAAAGGATGGTAAGATACCCTCACAGTAGAAGGAGTCAAATATCATCTTGCTTTAGGAGAAAAGGGAGAAAAGAAAGATTTAAAAGACTATCGCCACATATGTCTCTTTTCTCAACTCTATAAGCAGTTTACGAAGGTCCTAGTCGAAACTTCCGGACGACCAATAGCCGAAAGAGTGAGCAGGTTTCCATAAGACCTACAGTACAATAGGCAACATATTCCCTCTAACACAACACATAGAACGAGCGAATCAAATACAAGTTTCCTCTGTATTGCTTTTGTTGATTACGAAAAAAGCCTTTCATAGCGTCGAGATGAACGCAGTGTTGAAATATCCGGAAAGCAAGATATCGAGCCGAAATGTATCAAAGAGATCAAATCTTTGGATGCACAACAGATATAGCTCTGCTATTACCACTAGCAAAGATTTAAGTTTGGAAGAGTGTCCAAACCTCTTTACCACATATCTAGAAATGGTCATCAAGAACATTAACTGAACAGGAGGTGTAAACATCAATGGTGAGCCACTAACACATCTCCGAGTCACAGACGACATTTTACTTGTCACTGATATCAGGCCAGTTGCAGAGTTGGACAGTTATAGCTTAGCAGTAGAACCGCATTGAAACAAAATATATATGCTTGAAAGACGTAGCCTAAGGCCGAATAAAGATGGGAAACGATGAAACCGAGGAGGTAAACAAGTACGTAGACTTAGGACACGCAGTGAATATGCTCCTACATATGGTTGAGGAAATCTCAAAGATAATAATGGCAGGACGGAAGGAATTTAATTGACTAAAGGATGTGCTCCAAACAAATATAGATAATACCATTCATGACAGACTCTTCAATAACACCATCCTACACGCGCTCTTATACCCAAGGAAGGGACTGGAAAAGTCCACTTGGAATATCATCACGACAATGAGAAGACGATTTATTTAAGCAATTTGGGTCAACATGGAAAAGAATGGCGCAATCCAGACAGAACTGGAGGCACAATGTGACCAGCGGTGTACGATAGCATTTCATGGTCAGCCCGTACTTTGGTACTGCGAAATATGTAAGTGTATGTATATGAATATACATACACACACATATCGTTGCTATTATGTTAAACTATCGTATGTCCAAACTTGCATTTTTTTTCCATATTCATTTTCGCTTGCAATAGCCGGTTCTCTTGGTCAAACTATCGTATCTCCAGCCTCTTCAGATGTCAAGATATCAAAAATTATCCAAGTGTAGTACAACAATTTTGATATGAAATGCTGAAACTATTTTTTTTCGTCTTCTGAAAAGTCAACGTCTTGGACTTACGACACTTTTGCATAATAGCAACGATATCTATATCTATATATATATATATACATATATGTATGAATGTATATGCGTGTGTGTGCTGCGTCTGTGTGTGCTGTGTCTGTGTGTGCTTGCGTACAAGTGAGCGTGTGCGTGTGTATACATTCATATATTATAAATTCCATATTATACACGTGTAGGATCTTTGTGGTCTTCGTCACAGTTTACAATTTTGTTCCAATTATTTTCAAACTTGGTAAATGGATTAAGTTGGAAATGAAATTCATTTTTCCTATAAATCCATAATTAAAAAGTTATTAGCCTTTGCAAAATTTGGGTATTTTAGCCAATCAGGAGCGAGTATTTTGCACATCACCATGGCGAAAGACTCTGTTTCCGTAGTAACCAATGCAAAGAAGCACCACGTATTACACTGCTGATTACGAAGAACTCTGTTTCCATAGTAACCAAAGATTCCATGCATGCACACAAGGAGTGTAAACACAACGTATTCTATAATTGTTTTTTTTTTATAATAGAAGAAATTTGATTTAAGAACAATGGCCACAGCTTTAAACCTCTCCTATGTGGAGAAGGAAATACGAGAAAGATAATTTATTTTATAAAATCCTAGAGTGTATTGCAAACTTTTATTCTTGAAATTTTTTAACTAATAAATGTCTGTTGTAAACAATGTTTTGACTGTTATTTCTAGCTACTCCTGTTGGTTTGTTCATAGCTTTAAAATATTCAATTTGCTCGCGAATGTTTTCATGTTTTTCACTGTTCACTGTAGTTAGTTTAATGTTTTGACATACCGATTCCTCCACCCCTACTCCTGATACCGGAAGAGGCAGCGAACGCGCTGTTTTCTGATTGACTGAAAATTCTGAAAATTATTAAACTTTAACCACCTGTAACATTCTCTCAAATTTTTTTCTGGAATAAATGAATAACAAATTCAGATCCAGCGTCAAAAATTACACCTATATGATACATAAAAAATTTTTTTTAAGAATATAGTAAACAGTGACGAAAACCACAAAGATCCAGTTTGTATCCACATGTATATACACATGCATACACATATTTCAATTTTAGTATGCGTAGGTCATATGCCACTCTAGATATTGAACATATCAGTCGTTGAACTCAGCATTTTATGGGATATTTATGAAACAAGCCGTATCATGTATAGTGTCTTGAATCCATGTACGTAGTTATCTGAGCCTTTGACAGTATGTTGATGTGGCCAAGAACACACAGTGAAGTCGGTCAGCTGTGACTCTAACGCTCACAATAAAATTTGCCCGTAATGAATGATAAACTCACACTACCAAGGTCACTCATTGTTTTGAATATTGACAAATAACATTCCATCGTTGGAGATCACAAGAGGATAAACAGTAGTGGTATATTAAAAAAAAAAAGATTACAAAGACAGAAATACTTTAGGAGCTATGAACCTGTACAGGATCCAGTGAATCTTATATTTTCCTTCTTCAGTACGACAGCGTAACGAAGGATCAATGGGCTTGCAGCCCGATCCGGGGTAAAATTGCAACGAAAAAGCATGGGAAATCATGTCCCCATGATCCCGGACCACGGGGGGAGAATAAAGGATCAAATAGGGACGGAAAAAAACGAAACAGACTTGGACCGGAAATGGATAATGAGAAAGGATGCGGTAAAGGAGTGGTAGACGAGGAATTCAGCTGCTGCGGAAAGGTGTTTGCTAGTTACATCGGGCTCAGAATCCACCAAGGGAAGGTATGTCAGAAGAAAGTAATTCAACAGCGCGGGTTGATGAACCGTTAGACGTGTGGCCAGAACCTCCGGGAAAATAACCACAGCGAGGGACATTCCACAGTTGAATTAGAACAGTCACAAACAGTGATAGGCGTGAAGAAGACAAAGATTAAGTAGCCGAAAGCAAATGACGCAGCAAGTTATAAAAAATTCGACAACGAGGTATCAAGAATGACCACCAAATTCAAAGGCGACGACGAACAAAACACGACGATCAGTCGGACGCTGACACTCGTTGATGCTGCATCGAAGAGGCCAGGGAATAGAAGAAAGAAGACATGCACCCAACACCAGAGCTGAAGACACCTCCGAAAGGAGGGGCCCCGCCACGTCAAAACGGTAGAGGAGTAGGGGCCGAAACCGGACGTGGTTCCTCCTGATGATGTCTTCAGCTAACTGGATCCTATAAAGGAGCTGTTGTGGTAGCAGACCACGAAACATGGTTGAAATTCCTCAAATTATATTTACATTCACACGTCAGTTTCTTTATCACATTCTTAATTATAACTATTAATATACTTATGTGAAGAGCAACATTTTAGATATTTGCATTTTGAAACCTTAAAATCTTACTAAGACATTTGTTGGCGAAAATAACATTTTTAATTCACTTCGTTAGTTTTTATAAAGAAAAATGTTTGTTCGAGGGTTCTAGGAACATCAAATCCTGTAGCACTTATTAGCAACATAGACATGTTCTTTATTTGAACATAATCTTGATATTAATAAAGGAAAGAAAACAGGAATAAAGAAAGAGTGAAGTTTAAAAGAAATGGGAAGCTACAATACTATATACCTGAAGTTTCTGTGTATATGTGTGTGTGAGCGAGCATGCGCGTATGGTAGATTTTATGTCTCTGTTGATAACGAGCATAAAACAGTTCGATCAACCAATATTCTAAACCTGAAATTAATATGTTTGCGGCCAAGTGTTCCTAAATTAATTTCCTGTAGTAAAGAAACGCCATAAAAACTGACAAGATTAGACATTTGAATAGCAGAAACAGTCATGAGAGGAACAGAAAATCGATTTCACTACTCCTTTCTGCTCTAGGCACAAGGCCCGAAATTTTGGGGGAGGGGGCCAGTCGATTAGATCGATCCCAGTACACAACTGGTACTTAATTTATCGACCCCGAAAGGATGAAAGGCAAAGTCGACCTCGGCGGAATTTGAACTCAGAACGTGAGCATTTTGCCCGGCGTGCTAACGTTTCTGCCAGTTCGATTTCAATACTGGACTAGTACTTTGTTTATCGACTTCTAAATGATACACATATACATAAATTTTATATTTCTTATATACCTGACAATGTATGAGTATATCTATATGTGTATATCGCGGAAAGGCTTCGAAACGGTCCTCGAATAAAACGGATTTTCGGTTATACTTAATCCCAAAATATTTTCTAATGAAATAACTCAACTATTAGATCGCCAAATCTACATTTCTCTATCTGTTTGTTTGTCTGTTTCTCTATCTCTCTCACTCTCTCTCTCTCTCTCTCTCTCTCTCTCTCTCACACACACTTCCTCTCCTTTTCTCTTTCTTGATATAACATATAATGCAATATCAAGAGAGTATAAATTATTTGCGTGCCTGTTCCACAGTTTCACATGACTTTAATCATTAGAACTTATTGAAACTTCGTCGTTGTAATGTTTACTTTAATTTTGTTTAAAACAAAACATTATCAACTTAATGTCTTTGTTTTCATTTTGTGATAGACATCATCGCGCAGAAAATGCTAACTTCCAAACCCTGTACACTTCTATATTTAAGAGATGAGGAATTATGTACATTATTTACATTCGACGGATATTTGTCCTCATCTTGTTTGTTGTTAACACAACGTTTCAGCTGATACCCACTCCAGCCTTCATCAGGTGTCTTGGGAAAATGAGGACCCAGGTTTGAAATTTCCCCAAGACACCTGAAGAAAGTTGGAGGGCATATTAGCCGAGACGTTGTGTTAACAACAAACAAGATGAGCAAAAATATCCGTCAAATGTAAATAATGTAAATTCCAAACCCTGTTTTCTGATTGGATAAAAATCATGAAACTTTAAACCACTGAGTCTGTGTGTGTGTGTGCGCGCGCGCTTGTGCACGTGTGTTGTGTGTTTGTGTGTGCGTGCATGTGTGTGTGTGTTTATTTGTGTGTGTGCTTGAGCATGCGCGTATGTGATCTTGCACGTGCACATATGTGTGAGTATGCATTTATGTGTATATGGAATTTAATTAGGGTGAGAGAGTCGAAAGAACCTCACAGAGCGTCAACAGCGATTTCAGAAAAATCTTTACATCTATGTCATCAAATTAAAAGAAAAAAACTTTGTTTATCGATACATTATAAATTGCCCCAAATAATGCAGAAATCAGTCGTCATGAAGAGGCCTTTCCAACGAAGAAGACATGGTCTGATATGGAATAAAAAATATTGAAAAAAGCATTTTATTGTGAAAATTACGAGGGGATGCAGAAGATTTTCCTGGCTTTAAGGGTGTGGCGACAGGAATGTTCGGAGTTCCAACCTTCCGAATTCTTTTCTAGTCCATAGAAAAACTGAAGGAAAAACTGTGAATTTGACAAATTGTGAATTTGTTAAATTAAATCACAATTAACTGATTTTTCTGTATTTCTCTTATTCAATACCTGGAACTGTTCACCACCCTATATATATATAAATGTATTTAATAAACATAATGCATGTATCTATCTGCTATTAGTTTCATGTGCTGAAACTAGTTCGTAAGAAAATGTCGGCAGTGTCTGACGATTGTGCTAGGACACCAGTCGTGTTTAAAACACTGTTTGACATGCTCTCAGCACATAAACTAACAGTAATACATGAATACATAAATTGTATTTATTAGATAATATATATCTCTCGCCAAATGGAGTACTTTTTGGGTTGATCTAACCATCTCGGAGCAGCACACATACACACACACATACACACACACACACACACACACACACACACACACACATACACACACTATATATATGGTTCAAAATGTACAGAAAACCATATGTGTGTGTGTACGTGTGTATGTATTATATGAGGACGCATGACCAAGTGGATTTCATCATATATACATGCAAACACACACACATACATACATACATACATACATACATACATAATACATACATACATACATACATACATACATTTGTTTCGTTGTTGGCACTCCGTCGCTTACGGCGTCGAGGGTTCCAGTTGATCCGATCAACGGAACAGCCTGCTCGTGAAATTAACGTGCAAGTGGCTGAGCACTCCACAGACACGTGTACCCTTAACGTAGTTCTCAGGGATATTCAGCGTGACACAGTGTGACAAGGCTGACCCTTTGAATTACAGACACAACAGAAACAGGAAGTAAGAGTGAGAGAAAGTTGTGGTGGAAGAGTACAGCAGGGTTCGCCACCATCCCCTGATGGAGCCTCGAGGAGCTTTAGGTGCTTTCGCTCAATAAACACTCACAACGCCCGGTCTGGGAATCGAAACCGCGATCCTATGACCGCGAGTCCGCTGCCCTTACCACTGGGCCATTGCGCCTCCTCATACATAC
>NC_068996.1:897188-901378 GCF_001194135.2 Octopus bimaculoides | reverse complement strand
ATACGCAGGTTGATACATTACAACTGTTTTTTTCAGATTGATGGTCAGGCCAAAATCATCACAAGCTGCATCAAATGCAGATACAAGGGATTGCAGACCCGATTCAGAATGACTAACCAGATCGCAATCGTCAGCATACAAAAGTATACACACACATACATACATACATACATACATACATACGTACATACATACATACATGCATACATACATACATACAAACATACATGCATACATACATACATACATACATACACACATACATATTTTTATTCACCAGAAGCGATAAATTTCAGGACTGCACAGCTTATTCAGTCATTAATTTCATGCCCAAAAACATGTTGTAAAATCCACAATGAATTTCTCACGATGACCTGCGTTGAGAAGTAGTAGCTTAAACAGATGAATGTATGTGCAAGTGCGAATCTGTTAAGCGGCTTCAGATATTTGTCACTTCTTTTCAAAACTATGGCGACGGAGTGATTCGACAGCAACTTCAGTGTCTGAGCCAAGGAGAACCTAGAAAAACACGTTCTAAACAACGCCTGTCTCGTTCTGGAACTGACCTGTAACCTCCTGTTTCACAGTCGTCTTCTCTTTGCGGTCCATTGTAACAGCTTTCCAAGAAGTGACCGTACTCGGACATGAATTGTTTTCTACCTTATATGTATACGATATAAACATATGGGTTTCTTTTGTCGATGTACATAGGAAAAAGTCATTAGCATTGACGAGAACCGAGCCCAGAATCGGATACTCCTTTAAGGAATTTCCTTACCCTATTTGTTCTATATGGGGTTGTACAAACAAACCCTTGTCACTCGCGCCATAACCATTATAATAACCAACGAATTGTCCGTTAGAAACTAATGACGCAAACTAATGACGCTTTAACTAATGAAGCAGACGCTCAGCATTTCCGATATATACGAAACATGAATAAAATTACTAACTCCGTAGTCAGTGTTCCGGGAAAAATTGGCTTATATAGTTTACTTATGCTGTTGGTTTTACCTTCCGTATTTAACTCGTACCGAGGCTGATTTGAACTTTTATTTCTCTGAGGCAGAAACAATACGTATCAGTCAAACACTAGGGTAGATAAAATCGACTACAACTCATTGTTTTCCACACAACCATCATACACACACACACACACACACACACACACACACACACACACACACACACACACACACACACAGACGTCGTGAATATATGTCTCTGTAAGAAATCAGCCTATTTATATGAGATATATTGAGAAGCAGTGAATCAAAATATTATCTGATAGCTAAATGATACTGAAACTGTGATTCTGAAACAATAATGCCCTTATGAAAGGCATAAGCAACACAGTATCTTATTGTTATTTGTATATTCCTTAATAGTGTAGTATATAATACTTAAAATCTTTCTGTCGAACTTCTGTGTCTTACTCATTTCTATTGCATTGGAATCGTGTAATTGTTTCACGTCTTATTTCTCAGGTTATGCAACTTGCGTAGCAAACAGTACAACTTTGAAATGTCCCATTTGACATCATTAAAATTCTAACATGTACTTACTGGAAAGAAACTATACTCAAAAAGATAACAAGGTAACGACCAGTTGTTGTTGTTCATATTGTTGCTATTGCTCTTTTTGTTTAGCCTACGCCAGCACTGATCAAGCAGGACTATGATCAAATCTGTTTCCGTCAAGATCATCTAGCTTTTTTATATGCCAGAGACTACCTTATTCAATGTCATGTTCTTTAATAAGCCGGTAGTGCATTTGAAGGAGATTTGGTTAATATTTCTAGCAGGCAGGTCGACCGACTGCACAGAAGCTACGTCGTTGGCTCGTAGTAATGTATGTCGCAGCTGCTTTTTTTATTTCCGTTTTTTTCTTATTTGAACAAGCTTGTGTGTTCCAGTGATGAAATTATATTGTTCAGCGTGTTTTAACATCTTGCAGATGATAGGTTTTAGTTTGAGAGATTCTGAAGCAACCAGATTGAGTCTTCCTTATCCTAATAAGTATGTTGGATAGTAAGGCACTGAGTTAAGTGATTTAGATTGTTTGGCTGAGTTAAATTCGACTTACTTTTAACTTAAATTGCCGTTGTTTTAGTCTCAGTAATCTATGCAAAGCAGTCTGTCATTGGTTACTTTTATCATTTTGTACATCTAGGAATAGATACTTTTATGCGTTGTTCCCTACTGCACCGACTTTCAATACCCTGGAGTCTTGAAAAGTCTATCGGCGCAGGCCTTTTCTGACTATGACCAAACCAGAAGATAACAATTGTCTTTGATTTAAGCACGAATTTAGCAATACAGAAGGAAGGAAGTTAGTCGATATCATCGACCAATGTTAAAGCGGCACGCTATTTGACAGGGCCAAAATGGATAGTAGGCAAATTTGACCTCGGTTAGATTTTGCAGCCAGAAAGTAAGGTCGAACAATAAAACATTTTTCCGGTGTTCTATCGATTCTACATCACTCACCCATGAAATAAAAGCACAGGCAATAAAGCCCTATATTTTGAAGGGAACATATTAGTCGATTACATTGACTCTAAAGAGCCGATGTTTAGGAAGTAAAGACTGAAAATTGTATTTTGTTTAGGGTCTGAGGTGAACATACGTGTAATTGAAGGAAGTGAGGCGACTGAGGCAGATAGGTCTTGGATGAAGTAACATGTCATCAGCAAGCAAAGCGGTGCACTGTGGTAACTCTAGAAGCAAAGTGGTAACAAGTCTCGTTAACGTGTGTTGGCATGAACCCCCATGTCAGCCAGCCAAGTGACCTTTATTTAGGGCGGTCTTATGGATCATTGTAAGTATTATTTGGATCATTTATGGAACATTCTAAGTATTATTTCAGCTTAGTGGTAAGTTGGTTGTTGTAGGCCAAAACATTTTTTTTTAAATCTAAAATGGAAGTTGGGCATTGAGTTGTGGTTTTCGTTATATTCAAGATGTAATTATTGCCAGAAGACATCCACAGAGGTGGAGAGACGAAGCATTTGTAGCGACTATGATAGTTTTAGATGTGTGTTTGTTCTTTCGAAACGTACAAATAACATCTTTGTCGTGTTGACACAAGCAAAATCGATGAGAGCTCATTGGAGAATTTATTCCAGCCTTTCTGAAGGTTTTTGATTGAGGATGAAGCCTGGTTACAGATTAGTTTGGTTATGGATCGAATGTGAATGAAGCTTGTTATGGATTATCAGACGTTGTTGGACCTAAAAAAATGTATACGAAGAGAAAACTAAACAATGAACGTTTGACTGGTTGCCATGTAGTCTGGTTATTTTACTATCTGTATCTATCACTCCAGTGTATAAGTGAAAGATAAAAATGTCCATTATTGAGTGAATTGTATAATATTATAAAACTTATTATAACGCAAATAGACTGCTACAATCTGCCACAAGGACAGATCTTAATAAAATTGGTGAGGAATTGTAGATGTTAAAAATATTATAAGGTATCCATATATGAAGTATAAACCGAGCCTTGAAACTTATCGAAGCTGAATTGATGAAAGACAAAGTTGCCTTCAACTGGATTTGAATCCAGAATCGTAGAGAGGTGCATAAAATCACCTCAAGGTATTTTGTCTAGCGTTTTATTGATTTTTACATTCCACACCTCATAATACGGAGGATATTGTATAATAAATATTACGTATATGACTTCTGGTTTCAGTGACATTACTATTGTCAGAACACAATTTTATTTCTTGTCAATTAGTCATAAGACAAGGCAGTGGCCCTGACCTTTGCCGGATCTCACGAGGTTGATATGCTAAATGTCCAGCTTGATCTCTAATGAAACGTGTTAAGAGAGAGGGAGTACTACTGATGTTCTGCAGCGAAGGGCTAGGATGTACCGGATTCAGAGCGAGAAGGAATAAAACCAACAACACGATATATCTAGTGCGATGACAAATATATAATACATTATTGCAACTATGGGTCGCTATGGACAAAATTTTGATATGGCTGCGGTTTACAATCTCACTGCGTGACACTTTCTTCATGTATTCCTATGGGAGCGACACGGTGAATATTTTCAGTGTGGAATTTTATAGATAGAAAGGATGTAGATACGTGTTTCGTGTAGGTATACACACACACACACACACACACACACACACATATATATATATATATATATATATATATATATATATATATA
>NC_068996.1:896274-896893 GCF_001194135.2 Octopus bimaculoides | reverse complement strand
CTCATGAGTTCAGCTTTACTGAAGCACGGTCTTGCACAGACACTGCACGTCAGCGTCATCAGAAGACCCTTACCATCTGGAAGTGCAACAACAATGCCCTTCCTGACATCCCTCCTTACTTTCTCATGCGCAATTCGTGATTTCTCAAAAGTAGTTGTCCCTCATGCACAATCCTTCTCCACCTGCCACGGTCAATAGCCATGCCTTCCCACGTGGTAGGAGAGATGTTGGCATCTCTCAAGGAAACCTTCAGCAAGTCTTTATATCTCTTTTTATATGTACATACATACACACATACATACATACATACATACATACATACATACATACATACATACATACATAGGGAACAAAAACGTGTATAAGTTTTACACTCGGAAAAAATGAAAGAGTCTTTGACGTTTCATGCTTACGCTCTTTTACTGAAAGGAATGAAAAGAAAAAACAGTTGGAGACAGGAAAACCAGCGGAGAGAAAAAAACTTGTCTGGATTAGCGAGTGCACTTGAACGTGATTATACATGTATATATGCGTGTAACTGCTACTAAATGTATTGTGTGCACTTTTCTTTCATTTGTCCACTCACTCGCATATATATATATATATATATATATATATA
>NC_068996.1:894826-895672 GCF_001194135.2 Octopus bimaculoides | reverse complement strand
AAAAAAAAAAAAAAAAAAAAAACAGGCAAAGAAAATCAATGCCATTTTGTTCAAAGAATTGGAGAGTTTTGCATCAATAATTTTCTTTACAAATTGTCAAACTCTCAACGCTAAAATTTATTTTGCTTTCATATATAACAGTAAATAACTTATGAATAAAGCAAATTGTTTTCTTATTTATGATCTATATTCAAACTAGTTGCCCCAGCTCTTGATATCAGTTTGAAGCAAGTATAATTTTCTCCTATCAAAAGTAGGAATGTTGTACTACACCATTTCCTTATTTTCAGGTGAGAGTAAGAAACAAGATTTGTAGACAAGTATTTTTACTGACAGGTATTTTGGAACCGCAAAAAAATAGTTTATGAGAACAGCCCAGGATCATGACGACATGGTTTTACAGAAAACATTCTATCTTTTATATTTGTATGTGTATGTATTTATATATTTATATATACGTAACACATGCACGTGCACATTACATGCAAACACACACACATATAAAGATAGATCTGAAGTTGAGCAGTGAAAAACGGTAGCAAACAGTAGTAGTTGTTCAAGGATTTTAACTACAAATGGACACCACTCCATATTCAAGTTGCATAGCAGACGTACATGGCACATTCCCATATACGTTTACATAAATCTTTGTATATTTGTATGTAAGTTTGTATGTCTCTGAACATATACATATATAAGATGTATGCATTTATAGGCGCAGATGTGGCTGCGTGGTAAGCAGCTTCTTCCCAACCACACAATTCTGGTTTCAGTCCCTTTGGTTGATGGAAACTGAAAGAAGCCCCTTGTGTGTGTGTGTGTGTGTGTGTGTGTGTGTGTGTGTGT
>NC_068996.1:890114-892693 GCF_001194135.2 Octopus bimaculoides | reverse complement strand
ATATATATATATATATATATATATATATATATATATATATATATATATATATATACATATATATATATATATATATAGATCGAAGTATACATAAATGCATATGTCGATATATATACGTGAGTATACACACACAATGTAGATATTGCTTATATCTATGTATATTGATATATATGTATGTTTGTGTGTGCGTGTGTGTATGTATATAAGTATATATATAAGTATCGAGAGAAAAAGACATCCGAGAATATTTGTCTTCGTGAACTATTTAAATGATTTGTTTTTGTCCTTTGTTTATTTTATTTTATTTTTTGTTTCTTGTGTCTTGAAAATTATGAAATCATTTCGTGACGTAATTAACGGTGTATTGCAGAGTCGATAGATTAAAATTTCTCGGAATATTTCTTTGTTTTGTAAGTTATAATGAGTTTCCCAGCCTTTGCCCTGTAAACTTTAAAGTCAATTTAGTCGAGTAAATGATTTACCCAATATCATTATTAGGGTTAATATATATATATATATATATATATATATATATATATACATATATATAAGCCGGCGAGCTGGCTGAATCGTTAGCGCGCCAGACAAAAGGCTTAGCGGCATTTCGTCCGTCTATATGTTCTGAATTCCAATTCCACAGAGGTCGACTTTGTCTTTCATCTTTTCGAGGTCGAAGAAATAAATACTAGTGTAGACGTTATTGACTAGCCTTCTGGAAAATTTCAAGCCACTACGACATTTGCTTATTTCAAAATTCTTTGTATCTTTCGTCGCATCATTACATTTAGTCATAAAATTTTATGACATAGTTCAGATTCATTAGGACTCACTTTTAGTTTTTATCCAACTGCATACAGAAGTTGATCTGCCACATATTTCCCCTCAAAATCCGTGGCATTTTCTCTATGTCATAGTTATTTGTAGTATTCTCGTGCCATGCATATTTCTAATCAAAAGTATGCAGATGATACTGTTCCACTTGCCCAATTGTGAACCAGACTGCAAGGAATGAGAAATAGTGTCGAGAAGGTCTGGTCTTTATGTCCACCATAAGAAAACATGTGATGACAGTAAGAAAACAGAAAGTAAATGTTAACATAAAACTGTAGAGTGAGAGGCTCGAACAGGTTGAACTGTACAAGTAACTTGAAGCCCAAATCTCTGATGAAGGCAGTTGTAAGAAAGAAATAAGTACATGGTTAGCCATGGCAAGAACAGCTATAGAAAAGCTTCATAACATCTGGAGAAGCAAATTTGTGCAAATGGGGTTAAAATCAAAGCCAGTGCGAGTGCTCCTTAGGCCAACAGGCATTTATGGTGTAAAGCATGGACTTTACATCATATTTCGAAGAGACTATCATCAATGTGCCTGAAATGTGGGTGCTTTTTGGATAAATGAATGGATGTTAAACAAGAAGGTGAAAGACAATTCCCGAACTTGTCTATTATGGTCATATTCGAAGAAGCAGAGTGTAGTAGATCAAGAGGCAGGCAAAGAACGATACAGAGGTACGATATACAACAACAACTCCTGAGTCACATGGATTCGATGTGTCATTTTCCGTTTAATTTCTCATCAGTCTTTCCATCTAATACAGTGGTTTTCATTGGGTAAAAACAGCCATTTTGTTTTCTATATACCAGAAAATGCACATATAGTGAGAAAGCAAACTTCTAAACCATTATATATGATTATAATTGTATGAGCGTGAGTGTATGTATGAGTGCGCGTGAAAGATAACATAATTTCATACGAAAAATACAAAAACATAATGAAGAAACCATATCATATATTTCTTTTTAGATGTTTTTTATTATTATTAATAATAGTAGTAGTAGTAGTAATAATAATATAATGTTTTGGGGGATTTTTATTTTCTTATTTAATCTTTTGGGTTCTATCATGGCGATGAATCAAAAACATTTTCGTTACATTTCAAAATAATTCCAACACAAAATTCTGATGATATTCTAAATTACTCTAAACATTTGCGATGGTGGGTGAGGAAAAGGAAGATGTTGCCTTCTTTTCCTTCTTTTCGACATACTTTAATTTCTTGCTTTTTTTTTTTTTCTTAAATCATTGTTATTACACCTGTAGTTTATATTAACAGTAAAGAACACCTTAAAAAGTACAAGACAGGACAAGTACAAATTTTGGCGGTATCTTGAATTAATCAGCTATTACCATGTTCTTCCTTTTGGTTTCATATCTGTGACCCAGGTGAGGGCCGAAAATAGCAATACGAATAGCCACGAGATGGATGAAAACTCAAGAACTTCATGTCGACGGTGGGAGACGAACTTTCGACCCAAAAGGTTTAGAGTTCATAATCTACACCACTCAGCCAATACGCAGACAAAATGCGTTAACAAAAATCTAAATACAGTTGTTTTTTTTTCTTTTTTTTTCCGAGTTAATATTAAACAAATTTCAGAATTTCTTTTCAGTCATACATTTTTTCTTTTCTTTCAAAAATATTTACTAATATTTTGATTAATCTCTTTATGTGACAGTATTTTTAAAATATTTTAAAGCCTGTGTGTATGTGTATATATATATATATATATATATATAT
>NC_068996.1:883210-885052 GCF_001194135.2 Octopus bimaculoides | reverse complement strand
ATATATATATATATATATATATATATATATATATATATACACACATATCGATATATACACATATAAGCGTACACGTTATTTTTATATATTATTTTTAATCAATGAAGAAAATCCCTATTCTAGAAAGTACAAAATGCATTTATATTGTCAAGTTAATATGTCTTTACTCAAGTGCTTTGTACACGACTGAATAATTGTATTGGGTACGCTTAAACCTTCATCAAATGCACACACCAGACGAGATATAAGAATGATCTAAAATAGATGAGCCACCTACAAATACATTATACGGGTATACACGTATGTGAGTAAGTGAGTGAGTAAGCTAGTTAGTGTGTGTATGCGTGTGTGTGCATATGTATATGTACATATACATGTATGCATTTATTTCTTAAGAAAAAGAAAAGAAATATTGCTTAAAACGAAGGATATGCTTTTTATCAAAATCGATATCATTAATGTATTCATACTCAAGTAACATCCTACATATATACATACACACACATGTATATATAGTAAAATTGTACATATATGTATGTATGTAAGTGTATACATTTATATACATACACACGCATATATATATATATACACACACACATTTATATATATATATATATATATATATATCTTGCAAGTAAGTTTTAACTTTATACATACATACATCTATATATATATATATATATATATATATATATATATATATATATATATATATATATATATATATATGCATACACGCACATATATGAAGGAATGTTGCTTTTGACATGAATGCATCTAGCTGAGAATTTAATTCTTAAATTTGAAAAGGAGCCAACATAAGACAGGTAAAGATACAAAGTAGCTGTGTGAATTCGTTTAGAATAATCCCTGTGTAAAAGAAAATGTATTGTTGACATTTTGTCACAAATTATTTAATTCTATAATTATTTACTATCTTATTTAATGAGTGGACGAAATGAATTTTATTAGATTTACTAAGGGTATATGAGCAGTTAAATGTAAAGTTGGGGCTAGATAACTCTGAGGAATTTAGAGATTTCAAGATAGATATTTGGATGATAACTTTGAAGAAATTATGTCTACCATACAGACACTATGAAATTTAATTCGCTGTAGTGGAGTTAACAATTATAATATTATTTCTGATTTGGATCAAGGCTATCAACTCTTAGGCGATAATGTTAGTCGAATAAAGCGATCGTGGTGACTGGTTCTCCAATTTTAACAATCCCGAAGGGTTGAAAGGCAAATTTGACATCGGCTGGATTTAAACGCAGACACTGAAGACCGGAATAACTAGTGCAGAGCAAATTATTTAACTCTGCAGCTGTTCTGCTAACCAACTGCTCAAAATTATGGTGTTATCGTTGCTGGTGGTGATAGTAGTAGTAGTAGTAGTAGTAGTAGTAGTAGTAGTAGTAGTAGTAGTAGTAGTAGTAGTAGTAGTAGTAGTAGTGATTTCATTTTGCCAGAACGGTAGCATTTATAGCAGCAGCAAGATCTATAATGATTTTCAGTATATTTCATGCGCGTACGTGTGTATAGATATCACACAGATACGTACATGCAAACACACACACACACACAGAGTATAAGTTATATGTGACAGTAAAAACTAAAGCTACATTTGTACATCCTGAGAAACGACACGAAAGATGAGGCACAGTGACAACAATTGAAAACCAAAAACGAAACACTCGGACACACACTAACGCACATATAATGTATATACATAATCATAAGTATGCTTCTATATATCTTTTTATCAGTGTATATACATTTATATATACGCATACACACACACATATATATATACACACACACGTGTATATATATATA
>NC_068996.1:880564-882616 GCF_001194135.2 Octopus bimaculoides | reverse complement strand
TTTTTTTTTTTTTTTTAGAATTTTGTTTTAAAGAGATATACTGAATCCTCCATGTTTCACAGCACTTGAAATTTCGCCCAACCCGATGGGTCCTTATATTCCAAACATTCGCCGTGGTTTGGACGCGCCAAGGACTGAGCGCCCGACAGCGGGCCGTAGGAACCCATCTGCGTGGTGTGGGCGTTCGTGATGCTGGACATCGGTGAGGTCATCTGGTTGGTGGACATCACAGGCAGCTGCATCGGCGGAAGGTATTCCATGTTGCCGTAGTAGCCGGAATGGCCGTAGTTTTGCGGCGTATATGCGGCCGCCGCTTGACCGTTGCTCATCGGGTAGCCAGTCCGCTGCATACAGCTGTTTGACGCCATCAAATCGTTGACCGAGGGTACAGAGACAGGGCTCCAAATAGGTGGAGAAGAATTCATACTGCCGTTGGAAGGACTCGTTATCGGGGTTGTTTTGTACGAGGGGGTTCCGGGTGAGCTTGTGGGTGGAGAAGGTGACTTGGTCTTTTTGGGGGCAGGTTTTTTTCCTTCTTGTGCCTTCTGCTGTTGTCGACATTTAGCCCGGCGGTTTTTAAACCATACCTATTTAAATATAAAAAATGAAACGTGTTATGATAGAAATAAGGGTGGTATCAAAACAAAAACGGTAAAAATATTCGTTAAAATCGCAACAAACTCTCTTGAATGGATTTATTTTCCATTAACTTAACTTTTAAATTTTGAAACATTTAGTTGCATATCGGAACTATATACTATTTTACAGTCTAAATATATTTTACAAACATATATGGAGAAAGATGCGCATATTATTGTATATATACACACACGTGTTATTGTACATATGTAAGATACTAAGTTTAGTGAATGACAATGAAAGAATATTTTATTTCAAAAAGAATATTACATTTTTAATTGTAACAACGCCACAATAAAATTATTTTCTTAAACAAGAGAATTCTGTAACACTTTCAAAACAAGCGACAAGAAACACGAGAACGCACACGAATGAAGTTATTCAAATAGTTCATTGAAATGAAATCAAAAGTAGCGGTTAAAATGCTACATTCGATTTTACATCTATCATTAAAATTGAATGAGGAAAAATATTTCCAATAATCCAAAATATAGCATTAAACATGATTAAACACAAAGCCTCAAACTTAAAAGATTCTGACATATTAATTATAATTAATTAGTTGAATCATTCCTTGGAAATACAATTTAAGAAAGCTGGACAATCTACTCTCACCCTCCGACTGTGTACAATGAATTTCATCTAAACGTATGAGTGTGATATATATATATATATATATAGGTTGAAGTATATGTGCACGTGATATATATATATATATATATATATATATATATATATATATATATATGGGGCACTGGCAACGATCTCGCTCGAAAATCCTTACACATGTCACGGGCACCAGTGCTAGAAAGGCGACGCTGGACACAGGTGCTATCCCGATTTTGCTTTCGCTTGCCCCAATAAGTCTTCGCAAGCTGAGTTTCGTGTCCAATGAAGGAGACGACGCTGGCACGGGTGCCAGTCGTCGAATTTAGTTCGATTTCGATTGCCTCAACAAGTCTTCGCAAGCGAAATTTAGTATCCAATGTAGGAAAGGTACGCATAAGTGGGCTGGCTACACCCCTGGCAGAGGCCTTGGATTTAGGTCTCACTTGGCTTGCCGGGTCTTCTCACGCACAGCACATCTCCAAAGGTCTCGGTCAGTAGTCATCGCCTCGGTGAGGCCCAATGTTCGAAGGTCTTGCCTCACCACCTCAGCCCAGGTCTTCCGGGTTCCCTCAACTGTTAGGGTGTGGCACTTTTTCACGCAGCTAACTTCGTCCATTCTCACCACATGTCCGTACCAGCGCAATCACCTCTCGTATGGGTGGCACATAAAATACACCATTTTGAGCGTGGCCGTTGCCAGTACCGCCTGACTGGCCTTCGTAGGATTTTCGAGCGAGATTGTTGCCAGCGCCCCTGGACTGGCTCTTGTGCGGGTGGCACATAAAATACACCATTTTGAGCGTG
>NC_068996.1:878591-879933 GCF_001194135.2 Octopus bimaculoides | reverse complement strand
TATATATATATATATATATATATATATATATATATATATATATATATATGTATTACTTACACATTTACTTCTTCAGCCTATACTCAGATTCCAGCAAGCTCACATACTTATTAAATTTCTACATCTTCATACACAAACACATGCACTCGAACACACTCATACACAGATGCACGCAGTATGTACATATATATGTGTTTGTGTGTGTGTATACAGAGAGAGAGTTAGATAGATACACATAACCATTCACCACCATGACACATTGATAAAATTATTCCTGTAATATATTAATATTGTAAATATCTCTTGTAGCTATCTTTACAAGTTCTGGTGTTGATTCGCTTCTATCCTCATTTGATGGGACTCTGATTCTTAACTCTGGCTAAACAACGTGTTTTCCAAGATCACATGCCGTGCTTGTGAATTATTCTTATTAAGAAACCTATCAAACGAAGCTACCTGCAACGAAAGAGAGCAATGTAGAAGTTTCTGATGCAAGCAACGCTCAAATATAAAAATTCACCTTCCTTTAATCATTGAGATCCGGTCGCATTGCTATCACCTCAACATCAGAGCTATCTTTCGTTTCCGGAATTTTATCTCTTGCCAGCAGGAGAGCATATATTGATTTCGATAGTTCGATCATTCTGCCATTTCTCCTCCTTTACTGTATGGTGAGAGGTAATTTTTTCCGAAGGTTTTTGATTGATATTCTCTCTCCATCTCTCTCTCTTAGTATATAATTTTGTCTAAACATCATAATACTCCCAGTGGTGTAATATTCTGTTCTACTTTAGGCACAAGGACCGAAATTTTTGGGGAGGGAGCCAGTCGATTAGATCGCCCTCAGTACGCAACTGGTACTTAATTTATCGACCCCGAAAGGATGAAAGGCAAAATCGACCTCGGCGGATTTGGAACTCAGATCGTAAAAACAGACGAAATACCGCTTAGCACTTCGCCCGGCGTGCTAACGTTTCTGCCAGCTCGCCGCCTTCCTGCGGTGATATCTTGGATAATGAATGTAATAAATTCTTTAGTTAAAAATATGCAATTCCTATTTGCAATATTATCAATGTAAGAAATTTCACAACAAAAGATCGATAATGAAAAGCAAGAGATCACGTGCACTATCTTCAGATGATTCTGAGATTCTGCATATTATCTTACTAAGTGGTAAGTAATGGATGTTACTTGAATATCCAGATTTATAAAACCGCCCAGATACAGAAAAATCAAGGTGGGTGCGCGCGTGAATACATATATACTTATATGTGAGCGAGAGTGTGTGTGTATATATATATATATATATATATATATATATATATATATATATATATATATA
>NC_068996.1:871251-878382 GCF_001194135.2 Octopus bimaculoides | reverse complement strand
TGTATACAGTCGGAATGTACAAAAAAGACAAACAAAACAAAAGACGAAGACAGGTGTATAAACAACAAACAGATGTATTAGTTTAACGCTCGGTAAGTGAGAAAGTCTTTTACGTTTCGAGCCTACGCTCTTCGACAGAAAGGAACACAGAAATAAACAGAGAGAGAAAATAAAGAAAGAGAGGGAAAATTTTTAAAAAAGGTTTAGTGGCTAGCGATCAATCATGGCGATGTCTTCGGTTGCGTGTGACGAGGATTAAAGTGAGGGAAACTTGCACAACGCTATCACTCTCATTCATTCGCTGTGCTTCTAATGGTAAGTGAAGACGACCAGAGAGAAGTGAGGATGCTGTACATGGCCGCAGTGTCCTTTGTGTTTCACTGCTCTCATACAGCAAGAGAGAGGAAGAGAAAAAGAGAGAGAGGAAGACGGAGAGAGAGGAAGAGAGAACAGAGAGGAAAAGAGAGAGAGAGGAAGAGAGAAAGAGGAAGAGAGAAGAGAGAGGAAGAGAGAAAGAGAGGAAGAGAGAGAGAGAGGAAGAGAGAGAGAGGAAGAGAGAGAGAGGAAGAGAGAGAGAGGAAGAGAGAGAGAAGAAGAGAGAGAGAGGAAGAGAGAGAGAGAGGAAGAGAGAGAGAGAGAGGAAGAGAGAGAGAGAGGAAGAGAGAGAGAGAGGAAGAGAGAGAGAGAGGAAGAGAGAGAGAGAGGAAGAGAGAGAGAGAGCTAATCTGCCAAAGACATACTGCTGATGAGAATGCAAGTCAGGTGGGCAGACCACTTTGCTCGAATGCCTGACTCGCGACTCCCCAAGAGATTGTTTCGCAGTGAACTGGCAGGAGGCAAGATGAACACAAAAAAACTACGCTCAAAGCCTCACTGACGAGCTTTGAGATCAACCCCGATGCTTGGCAAATGCCAGCACAAAATCCCTTACCTGGCCCTGTTGGAACAAAACAAGCACCACTTCCTACGAGGAGAGCAGGATTGCAGAGGCATAAAGAAAATGCGAACAGTACCACTCAAGAACCAACTCCCTCCCCATATTCAGCACCAGCAGCCCACCAAGTGCCCGACCTGCGGCTGAGCATTCTGAATACGCGTCAGACTCAACAGCCACAACCAGACACACTGTGCCTCTTCTCCCATGCCATCATCGACAATGACGGACATACTTATATATATAGATAAACACATACACACAACCCCCCCCCCACACACACACACACATTAATATACACCTGGAAACAAGCAAACTAGAGATGTTTTACTTGTACATAACCGTAGATTCTTGTGTTGGACGTGTGCAAGCATGTCTAAAACAAATCTGTGTGTGTGTGTGCGCGCACACACACACACAGATGTATAAACATATATATGTGCTTCATTCAATGTGTGAGGTGATAATAAAGAGAGTGAGTATGAAACAAAATGGCGAACGACATTATTGACTTGCGCGTTTATCTGCCAAAGAAATAATGACTCTGTGTGTGTGTGTGTGTATGAGAGAGAGAGAGAGAGAGAGAGAGAGAGAAAGAGAGAGAAAGAAAGAGAGAGAACATGTGCGTGCGCACATTTGTTGTCTGTTAATCTGTGCTTTTACATTCCAGAAATTTACCTATTGTTTGTTTAGGCTAGGTAACACCTCCGACAAGAACAGAAGAGATAATTTTAAAAATAACTGTTTAAGATAACCAACGAAGCGAATAGTTTATTCATGCACGACAGCTAGCAGGTGTGTGTGCGTGCGAGTTTGTATATTCGTTTGTGTGTGTGTGTGTACATATACATATACAGAGAGAAAGATATATTTCGACATTAGTGTATTTATATGAATATACAAGTGTGTATAGGTGTGTTTGCATAGATTTGAGTGTGTCACAGTCCGTCCAATTCTAGGAATCTTAGAAGTTTATGGCATGCATAAGAGATTCTATCAAGTTAGGGCAAACAGAAACAGAGAGAAAGAGAGGGTGAGAATAGCAGAATATAAATTTAACCACGTTCCTTATATATCAGAAATAATCCAACAGTTTGAGATAAAGAGAAGAAAAAGTTAGATGTAAGGTATGGTTTTAAGTGACTCGTTAATTTTTTAAGAATATTTTCTCACCAGTCAGTATCATTTCAGCTATGTGTGAAGAATTTTTCTATAAACTTTATGAAAATATATTTGGTTAAAAAACGTTAGCATATTAAAACCGCTTCAACTCTTTAACAATCTGATTCTACGACATCGTTGTAAACAATCTAATGGCATCAGTGTCTTAGATAGCTATGGTAGTTCCCTTTCCGCTTTATAAATTTAGCCATGTAGAAAAAATGCTTTCCCACCCAGCATGTAAGCTATCTGTTTGTTTTAAGTTGTCCGTGAACAACTCTGCTCGTAAATATTGTCTCATGATGAAGGTAAACATCTCCGTGTTAATCTTATTTGTTCACTATTCACTTCTTTCAATTTACGGGACAACCATAGTTGTCTCTTAGAGTTTATTCACTATCACTATTATCATAAAATTTAGAATAAATTCGAAAAGCTAAGAAACAATGACATCTTTAATATATTTTGTATTTATTCAGTAATATCCCAGTCGATGTGCATTTCAGTCTCAAAAGATTTCTACAGTGTCATTTTCAATGTCAAACGTAGTTGGTATTTACGTGTAGTTAAGTAAATCAGATAACCTGAGGGTAACTGCAGAGTTCTGTTTAAGATGTTATTTGTAATCACGGTGTACTTATGTAACTATAAAATATGAATTCGAAACTTAAAATAATGATAATACTCTATAAGTTCTAATGCCTAAACATTCTCGATAGAAGTCGTCAAATCTTTCTCAAATAGCGATGTATCTTTATAAAAGAAATCCTTTGCTGGATAATATGGTCATACGCGTCTACAAATGTCTGATGGTGATGACGAGAACGACTTCGACCACAGGTCTTTTTAATCATAGCTGAACTAGCTGTAAACAACACACAAGTAAATCGTATGCATGGATTACAATTCTATCAGATGTAAGATCGTTTATTACAAAGAGATCACTACAATCTTTTCACTAGATTATAACTAGTTTGATGAGAAATTATATAGCTCAGCCAATCAACCAATTTAACAAATTATATTCTATAGGATGCACAAAACACTGAAGTAATCATGTAAAAAATATCTGTCTGAAATGTGTTAGATATAATTAGCTATAGAAACGAAGCTAAAGTATGCAGGGTAAAGCTTCTTGGCACAGAGTGACCTTAGACTCTGTTGTGCATATGCACTAAGCTTTAACGGTCTAGCCCACTTCCGCTGTTTACAGCAGTGCTTGGAAAGAACGTGTGATCGTTGCATTGACCATGACAAAGAAAGTTGTCATGGCGATACCTACTGAGAGGCCTATGCAAAGTTGCAGAAAGTGTATGGAGAGAAGTGTATGAACCGCACACAAGAATACGGGTGGTTCAAATGTTTCCAAGATGGCCGAGAAAATCTCGATAATGACGAAAATTTTGGGAGACCCGCATCCAGCAAAACTGGGAAAAACATCGCAGATGTGCGTGCAACCGTGAGGGGAAACTCGTCGAATCACCATCCGTGAGTTATAAGAGGATGTGCAGATTAGTTACGGTTCAATTCAGTCCATTATCACTAAAGATTTCGTCTGTCAAGTTCGTGCCAAACTGCTTTCAGATGACCAAAAAGACACTCGGATTTCAGTTGCACGATATATCCTTCATTGTGTCGAGAACGATGAAAACTTTTTGAAAACTTTGCGTAGGCCTCTGAGCAGGTATTGCCAAGCTTTTGGCAAAATTCGATGCAGACTTTCTGCTCAACTTTCTGTCATGATCAATGCGACGATCACACGCTACACACGTACCTTCCAAGCGCTGCTGTAAACTGCAGAAGTGAGCTAGAACGCTAAACCTAAGTGCACATGCACAGCAGATCTGTACCAAGGTCAATCTATACCAAGCGGCTTCACTCTCCGTGCTTTAGCTTCGTTACTATGGCAACAGTCCAGATACTTATTGATCAGACCACATATACATCCAGCAGACAACTGAAAGTGTGCATAACGAGGTTCAGGTATTTCTTAAAAGTTCATTTATTTTATTATACTTCTATGTTTATTTGATGTCTCTATTGTTTATTATCGCATAAAGCCAAGACATGTACCTTCGCATTTTTCGTTCAGTTTGCAATTCTTAGGCAATATGATCAGTTTGTCCCCTTACTCTACTTGCATAATTCCAGACTAGTTAGGGTCTTTCAGTAGCCCCCATCGCAAGTGTATTGTAAATTATATAATTGTTAGAACTGGAATTAGCAAACATGACAGTTTTGCTTGAGTTCTAAGTTCGATTTGAATATACATTCGTATGAATGAAAAATAAGAACACCTATCAAATATACTAAAAGAATTTCACTTTCACAATTCATTTGAGACTTGTATCTCATATTAAGTGCTTACTCAAAGGAGGAAGAGCTTGTGGGAGAAAGTGAAGACGTTATCATCAGACTAGAAATATAAATCTATCTTGCAAACAACTCGCACATGCAAGTGCTACCAGTCAAGAACTCCGCATACCGGAAGCCAGCAAGTGTATGGGGTCATCAGGAGAGAATGCACGCCGTTTCGGGGCCTACCTCTCGACGGCATCAATATGCACCGGCCCCCCTCACTGATAGAATGGATTTTGTTATGCTACCAAAAGAGACACATGTTGGTAAACGGAAACCGAAAGAAGCTCGTCATATATAAATTACATATAATGATATAATTATGTGTGCGTACACAGACGCATACACACAAACACACATATACACACTGTAATGTGACAGTGCAAAAAGCAGACATCTCCTAGACAAGTACCCGACTTAAAAATAGATACTGAGTAAATCAGTAGAATCGACTAAAATTATTCAGTGTTGTGCTCCTATATGGCCACAGACTGAAACAAATAAGAGAGTAAGAAAGTTTGAAATATATATATTTTTGAACAAGAATAAAATTAGATAAACACATATCGCATAAAATTTTACCTGAACTCTCGACTCTGGAAGGTTGATCTTTAGCGCTACCTCCTCACGCATGAATATATCTGGGTAGCGAGTTTTCTGGAATAAAGCTTCCAGTACGTCAAGTTGAGCTCTTGAGAACGTTGTTCTCTCTCTTCTCTGTTTGCGGGGATTGGCGGCTGGAAAAAGAAAAAAAATGTCAATTGCCTTATTTCAATGTTTCAGTTTGCAAAACTCAGAAAATTACACTACCTTACACAAATAAATATGCATTTGAAAGTGTTTTCTATGAGTGCATTTTAATGTTTAAGAGTCTTATAAATTCTGAGAGCTGTTAGAATCGTTAGCTCACTGGGAAAATGCTCAGCGGCATTTTGACCGTCATTACGTTCTAAGTTCAAATTCTGCCAAGAGAGGGGACGATGTAATCGACTTATCTTTCCATAAAACGGTTGACCTTGTACCAAAAATTGAAATCATTATTAAAGAGTACTCAAGAGTGCTTGAGACATGATATGACATTTAAATATTTACTTATTAATTTCCTTAATATAATATCTCCAATAAAATTAATGTCATCAAAAAATGAGCTTTTAAAAATTGCGTGAATATGAAAACTTGTAACCTGGCTATAAAAGGCAGGCACATGTGTGTGTGTGTGTGTGTGTGTGTGTGTGTGTGTGTGTGTGTGTGTGTGTGTGTGTGTGTGTGTTTGTGTGTGTGTGTGTGTCATACCCTATAGCCCTAAGTTAGACTGCACATGATTTTAGGTGCGCGTTCCCCGAGGGGAAATACATAATGATCAGGATTGTAATGGTTCTATACAAATATCTAATTGACCAAGAAGGACTTAGTGCTAACAATAGCACAACTTTCTTTCCATCAATATAAATGATTTGTATATAAGAAAGAAATATACCTCGAAGACATCTCATTCTTTAATTGTTGCGTAATAACAACACTTTAATACAGATTGATCTTTAGCCTAAGTATATGTATGAATGGGTAGACATACATACCTATACACACATAAAAAGATATACACAAGCATTTACAGACACACATGATACACATCTCAACCGAGCGTAGCATCATTGCACCCCACTCATGTAAAAATACTTAACACACACCTGCATACATAAAGAAAGTTTGTTAGGCACACATCTATCTATCTATCTATCTATCTATCTATCTATCTATCTATCTATCTATCTGTCTGTCTATCTATCTATATATATATATATATATATATATATATATACAAAATGGGACAAGAACGCAGAACATCCAGATAGACGATACAGGTCATTCGGAGTTTTCTTTCGTCGGTCGAGTTCCAGATTATCTCTGAAATTTCGGCTGGTTATACTCGAGGTTGCTCCAATCTGGCCAGCCCCAGGAAAGAACTAGGTTAAGAGCATTAGATTCCTTGGAAGAAAGCAGCGAATGAATGAATGAATGAATGAATGAATGAATGAATGTATGTATTTATTATTTTCACAAAGATAAAATTATGCACACTCCCGCGTATTTTATACATAGTTATGACGCTCTTAAATGCTTGAAATCTAGCTTCGTTTTTTCACTTCTGGTAATTCATCCCTCACTATTTTTAGCTAGTTTTGATACAGAACACATACCCACTTATGCACCTTTTTTTTAACCTACATTTTTTTTTTCTGTTTGATTTTCTGGCAAAGAGCTGACTTTCAAAATTTCAAGAACGCTACCAATTTTTTAATCATTGCTTAGCGTCGAACGAATAATTATTATATTTAGTTTCCAGAATTTTTTTTGCTTTCTTTCATTGTTTACATATTACGTAGGCACACGTAACTGCACACACCGACATGCATTAAGATACACAGCAACGCATATATATGAATTCATGAATGATCGCACAATCGTGATTTAATACATATGTGATTACGGACGCATCAGAGTAGATAGAAAGGTAGACAGATAGATAGATAGATAGATAGATAGATAGATAGATAGATAGATAGATAGATAGATAGATAGATAGACAGATAATAATAATAATAATAATAATAATAATAATAATAATAATAATACTAATACTAATACTAATAATAATGATAATAATAATGATAATAATA
>NC_068996.1:866691-869215 GCF_001194135.2 Octopus bimaculoides | reverse complement strand
CACTGAAAAAGAGTATAGTATTTAAAGGTTTAAAAAAAAAGGTGGGGGATAGAGATGTAGCCCTCCTGATACATGAGGACCTCTAAGGATATTTGAGGAATCCCAGTGTCCGAGATTTTTCTGTACACCAAGAGCAAATGCCCTCTCCAATTCCTCCTCTCCGAAATTACAGGTCTAGCTTAGAGAGGTACCATTCACTCTTACCATTTTTGCCACTTTCACCAATCTCTCAATAAACTCACTCAAGAATAGCACTTCTCTCTCCAGTTTCAGTTTCCTTTCCAAGCGAAATTGAGATGAGAGTTCTACCAAAGAGGAATGTATCTGTCTTCATGCCTTTCAGCCTTGTCCACCAAACAGACTAGCCAGATTATTCTCGTCATCTCGTCATCAAAATCTGACAGTAGGTGGTATAAGCACGTGCTAAGCAAGGTACAAGACAACGATCACGCCACAATCATTTGGGATATACCGGTTCAAACCGACAAAGAAATAAAAGCTAATTGCCCAGACATAATAGTCAAGGAATGGGGAAAAAACAATTACTGATAGACGTTGCAGTCCTTTCTGATCAAAATAGTCAAAAAAGATGAGAAATTGTCGAAGTACAGAGAACTCGATATTGAAGTATTCAAAATGTGGGACATGAACGTAAAAGCTATATCAATAATAATTGGAGCATTGCGTATGATAAAAAAAAATCATATGAACAAAAATGTAGAAACTATACCTGGATCCTCAACACTACACACTGTCCGAAAAATAGCCCGGCTAGGAACAGCCCACATTCTACGCAATACACTATCAATACGATAAAATAATTTAAACAAAACAACCCACAAATACAAGACACTCTATATAGCATTTACTCAGTGAAATAAACTCCCACCAGCAAGCTAGAAAAGCAAAGCATTACACACTCAACACACAATACAAGCAGTAACACAACAAAAGATAGCACCACACCTCAAGGAAAAAAAAGAACTAACACAATGGAGTACTCGGAAGAGTTTGCACACTCCTAACAGCAGAAAAGAACACAATGCTGCACACACTCCAGCAACCCGAAGGGGTAGCAGTAGAAATTTGACTCAGTCTACCAAATATTAAACAGCTAAATAATAATAATAATAATAATAATAATAATAATAATAATAATAATAATAATAATAATAATAATAATAATAATAACAACAACAACAACAACAACAACTATAATAATATGCTCGCCAACTACTTGTGATGGCATCGACTTAATCTCCTTCCATCAAGTAATAATAATTCAAGATCGGAGCTTATTGACACGGAACTACTAAACCAATGTAATGAAAAATGGGCTAGGCCCAAAGTACCGATACTGCAACGATGAGATTGAAACAGTGGACCACCTAATCTCTGGATGTAAGGTTATAGTACCAGTAGACATAACAGAGTTGGCCAGTATCTACACCAGATGATATATCGGCATTATAATATCAAAACTGCTGACAAATGGTACAAAGACCACACTGAAGCTGTAACTGAGGGAGAAAATGGAACGATTCTTTGGGACTTACCAGTACATACAGAGCTAATACACCAGATATTGTTACGAAAGACTAAAATAATAAAATCTGTTTATTGATTGACACGAGCATACCTTGTGATCGTAATATCTCGGCAAAACAATTTGATCAGCTCAGAAAATATAAAGAATTGCTTATTGAAATCGAAAACAATGTGACATCTCAAGACGGTTATAATACCAGTGATTGTAGGAGAACTTGAAATGATCAAAGAAGGAACTAAATCTTATTTGAAGATGATCTCTGGTTTACCATCCATGCAGGAAGTGCAAAGGATTGTCTTAACTGGTAACTGGTCACGCGTATTGAGAAGAGCATTGCTGAGGTGAATTTTTTTTCCTTTTCCTCTTTATTTTCTTACTTTGCTTTTCCTCACTTTTCTTTCTTTCTTTCTTTCTTTTTTCTCACTTTCTTCACATTTTTCTTCTATCATATGATTTTGTAAATGAACACATCACTGGTACGGTAGTCGCCTTGAGGTACCACATTTTTTCGATTTCTATTAGCAAGTCTTTATATTTACTGATCTTGTCAAATTCTTTCGCCGCTATATTATGATCGCAGGGAATACTCATGTAAATTAATAAACACGTCCTCTTTGTCTGACCTTCTATAATAATATCCGGTTTATTAGCTTTTATAGCCTTGTCGGTATGTACGGGGAAGTCCCAGAGAATCGATACCTTTTCTCCCTCAGTCACAGCTTCAGAATGGTGTTTATACCATTTGTCAGCGGTTTTGATTTTATAATGCTGACATACTGTCCAGTGTAAATACTGGTCAACTCTGTCATGTCTTTCTTTATATTCTACAGGTGCTAAGACTCTACACCCTGAGATTAGGTGGTCTATAGTTTCAATCGCATCGTTACAAAATCGGCATTTTGGGTCAGCTCCATTTTTTATGACATTGGCTTGGTAGTTCCGGGTTAATAAGCTTTGGTCTTGAGCAGCCAATAT
>NC_068996.1:861534-866400 GCF_001194135.2 Octopus bimaculoides | reverse complement strand
TTCTCTTCCCATCTGCTAGCTAATTTTTCATGTGCTTTTGTCTTTGCAATTAATTTTATCTTCTTTGCAGCAGCAGTTGGCGCATTTCCTTCAACCTGATCAAGCTGCTGGGTATCTAAGAGATCAGTAGCGAATTTTTTGCTCTCTTTCAGAATAGAGTGAAGTTTTTTCGGTCTTTCATGTTTTTCAACAAGTTTCAGCATCCAATCGTTGGTTGTTTCAAGGTATTTGGCCAGTCCGATTGTGGTGGTTTTGTACGTAAGCTCAAGCTGGATCAAGCTTCGGCCTCCCTGAGCTCTGGGAAGGTAAAGACGATCCACGTCTGCCTTTGGATAGTGCATCTTATTACAAGTCAGTAGCTTGCGTATTTTTATATCAGTTTTCATTATTTCACTGGTATTCCAGTGAAGCACATTGAAGCTATAAAGAACAACTGGGACTGCTAAGGAATTTATGGCTAACACCTTATTATATGCATTCAGCTCAGACTTCAGAACTGCTCGAACTCTTCTATAACATTCCTTCCTAACCTTCTCTTTCATGCTTGCATGCTGGATACCAGAGCCTTCATTTATTTCTAGGTATTTATTGGTCTGTTCCTGCTCAAGTTCTTTTAATACTGTTTCGACATCTAATTCTATTGAACTTGACTTTACCAGTTTCCCTTTCTTAAAAGTAGCTTTGGCACACTTTTCAAGGCCAAACTCCATCCCGATATCATCACTGAATCCTTTCACAGTATGTAGTAGTTCTTGAAGCTCTTCATCATCTTTGCCATATAAAATAGATGGCTTATTTTCCTGTTGTCAATTCTGTAGCCATACCCTGTTCTATTCAGTTCACTTGAGAGTGGTATTAGTGCTATGCAGAAAATTAGTGGTGAAAGCGAGTCACCTTGGAAAATGCCAGTTTATGCTAATATTGTTTGAGCGCAATATTTCATTAGCATGATATAATTGGAGCTTCGTGTTCCATAGAGACATATACTTTAAAAAAATCTGAAATCACAGGAGAAATTTTGAAAATGTCCAGCGATTTCAGAATCCACGAATGTGGTATGCTGTCAAAGGCTTTTTTATAATCAATCCATGAAGAGCTGAGATTTCTGCGCTTGCTGTGGCAGTTCTCTATTATTATTATTATTATTATTATTATTATTATTATTATTATTATTATTATTATTATTATTATTATTAAGGCGATGAACAGGCAGAATCATTAGCACGCCGGTCGAAATGCAGTATTTCGTCTGTCTTTACGTTCTGAGTTCAAATGCACCAAGGTCGACTTTGCCTTTCATCCTTTCGGAATCGATAAATTAAGTACCAGTAGAGTACTGGGGTCGATGTAATCGACTAGTCCCCTCCTCCAAATTTCAGGCCTTGTGCTTATAGTAGAAAGGGTTACTACTAGTGCTACCGCTACTACTACTACTACTACTACTAGTAGTAGTAGTAGTAGTAGTAGTAGTAGTAGTAGTAGTAGTAGTAGTAGCGGTAGCAGCAGCAGCAGTGGTAGTAGTAGTAGCAGCAGCAGTAGTAAGAGGAGGGGGAGGAGGAGGAGGAGCTTCTGTTGTTGCAGCAACAGCGGCAGAAAACTCAGGTGTAGTAAATAACTTACAGTGACTCCACATAGCTACGCGTTTATGTTTATATGATGCAACTTCATTTGCAATTTATGCCTAATTAACAAAATCCATTCATTATATTGTTTTTCTTTATTACTAATTAAAATCCCATTTAAACTTTTCAACTTCTTCAGTCTTACTCACTTTCTCCTTCTTTTTCTGCACCCCCTCCCCTTGATCGTCTATCTCGTACTGACGCACACATTCTTATAGCAAGCACACACGAACTCTTCCACTTATTAATTCGCATACGCATTTACATACACGGATATATGTCCATTAATTTCTTCATTAATATACATCCATAAATTCATACAAGCACATAGACAGACTCACTTATTCATTAACGTACAGATACATATGTATATGCGCGCACAGAAATACTCACACATTCACTACTTAACACGCACGTACTGAGAAATACATTTACGTGCGTGCACAGAAATACTTGATCATTATCGCTTTCTGTTACTCACACACGCATACACACAATGCCATTTTATTTCCATTAAAGCCTTCTTTTACAATTCTCATCACCATTATTGTCTTGCATTATAACCGCCACCACCACCAACACCACCAGCATCATTATCATCATCATCATCATCATCGTCTTCGTCGTCGTCATCATCATTACGTCTTAATTTCTAATAATTTCATTGCTTCTCAATTTACCTTACGACCAACCTTTATTTCTCTAAATGTCTATCTGTCTCTCATTCTCTCTTTCTCTCTCTGTCCCTTTCTCTCTCTCACACACATACACACACACAAAAGAAAACTCTAATTCTTTCCCAAAATGAATAACATTTCCCTTATTCCTCTACTGTATCCATTTTTCTTTCCATCTTTTCCACCCAATTCTCATCTCTCTCTCACCCTGCCCGCGCACACATAAACAATCATATACATGCGCCATACTCACACCCTGTTCTTTGCTAATTATTTATTTTTCTTTCTTTCATTCTACGGCAGAAAACGACCAAACTATCGACCTTCCACGCCCTACTCATTTCCTATACCCTTACTTCCAACCGCACTCTTTCCGCCGTCACTCTACCATTTTTATCTCAAATCTTCCATTCATACGTTTCGCATTGCCCTGAATTCTCTTCTCTTATTATCTCATTCACACACATTACTTTCAATTTCTCTCTCCCTTTCTCTCTCTCTCTCTCTCTCTCTCTCTCTCTCTCTCTCTCTCTCTCTCTCTCTCTCTCTCTCTCTCTCTCTCTCTCTTAATTTCTCACACACGCTCTCACTCCACTCATTTTTCTCGTCAATATCTCCCTACATTCACCGCACTTACTCCTGTTCCCACCCAATTCTATTCTAACCAATTCCCACTTCCTCTAGGGTCACATTCTTCTTCTCTCTCGTCTTCAATTGAGTGAAACTTTTCGTCCAGACATCAAACACCAATCACCGCAACCATTCTAAGGATGCTACCACCGTCTCCACCCACCATCATAACCATCTTAACAACACAATTTATTCAACCCTTACACCACACAACCCGTCTCCTTTATTTTTCTAACACCCCGTGCCATCCACATTTTCTAATCCTTCCTTGCCCTGTTTCTTTTCCACGTCTTCATGTCTGTCTTGCTCGGCTCATCTATCACCCCACCCATTTGCATGCGCGCGCACGCACGCAGAAACACACAAGCACAGAGGGAGCTCAAACGCAATTTTTCTCCACAGAAAACAACGGATTTCTGTTCAAACACAACTGCATACCACCCTACCCATACTTTATCCCCGTCTTACCCACCGACAACGAAAAACCCACCTACCTACTCCCTAACCACAATGAAAATCCACTCCACCTCCATCCCACCCCAATCTACTGCCACTCCAAATTCTTATTCTGCTACACTCCTCTTACTCTTTCTTCTTTCCCCTAACACCATGCTTTACTTCTGCCACCGACTTTTAGTCACCCACCTCCCCAACACATTCATATACACATCGTTGTATACCTACCCTCATTCAACTACCACCAACACACCCATCTCATTGATTACCTGATTCCTACTCTTACTATATGCAACACTTTGTTTATCCAACGTACCATTTATTATTCATTACCCACCAACACAAGCCAAGTACAACGAAAACAACAAACACACTAGAAACAAAGGCAGAAGAAAAGAAAATAAAAAAATCACTTATCGCTAGAATAATCCTAATCATATTCAGTATCATCATCATATTCATGATATTTGCATATTACTTCCCCACACTCAGCTACAAGCATGTCGGCATACTCACAAACACACACACACACACACACACACACACACACACACACACACACACACACACACACACACACACACACACACACACACACACACACACACACACACACACGGAGGACATGAGGAACAATTAAATTCTTAAGAAACGATTCAAAGCTTGCAATGTTTGCCAATAAACAGTTTCCGGCAATGCATGTGCGTCTCTTATGTGCCAGCGCGTGCGACATTGTGAATCTCAATAGAGTGTAGACGCTCGCGTGAGCATAGTTGCACACATGTGAGTGTGCGCATATGTATGTAAGCTCATATATATCTATGTATATTGATATGCAAAACGTGTAAATATATGGACACACCAAATAATTAGATCCATATATGAAGATAAATATAATTAGTGTGAAAAACGGACGAATATATTTATGCATTCACTTGCTTTATTCAACAAATACTCCTCTATTTGTTTCAGTCATTTCACTGCGGCCATGCTGGAGCACCGCCTTTAGTCGATCGAATCGACCCAGAACTTATTCTTTGTAAGCCTAGTACTTACTCTATCAGTCTCTATTGCCGAACTGCTAAGTTGCGGGGACGTAAACACACCAGCATCGGTTGTCAAGTGATAGTGGTGGTGGCGGGACACAAATACAGACAGAGAAATATACATACATATATATTTATACGAAGGGCTTCTTTTCAGTCTCCCATGGTGTCACGCAGTGGGACTAAACCCAGAACCATGTGGTTGATAAGCAACCTTCTTACCACACTGCCACTCCCTCGCCTATAAATGATCCTTCCACAGGATATATATATATCTTATACACACACACACACACACACACGAGCGTCATACTAATACATCCTTTTGTTATTTACACCACCTGTCCTCGTCTGTTGTTGTTTTTTCGTACATTCTCCCATATATATATATATATATATATATATATATATGTATATATATATATATATGTATAT
>NC_068996.1:850374-857718 GCF_001194135.2 Octopus bimaculoides | reverse complement strand
TATATATATGTGCATATACGTACACATTCATATGTGTGGATTTATGTACCTATGTCTATACACACACACACACACACACACACACACACACACATACATATATATGTCAGAGAACAAGACGGATAAATTGCAGGAGCCAAGAGCCATGCCTAGAATGTTGACAGACGGCTTAAATGAGGAGTGAGCAACACAGAAGTTTTCTCTTGGTGAAATAAGATTTTTTTAAGTAGGGTATTTGTTTTGGTGGAAGACGGGGATTAATTGATTTGTTTCTGATTTATTTATTTACTTATTTATTTGTTAGATTGCTTATTTACTTTCTTTAAAACAAGGCATGATGAAAATGGTCGAAGAGCAGTGAAGACATTGGATCCACTCTCGACAATCAATTGGTATAAAAATGGAATAGTTTGGTTTTGAAAAAAAAGAAAAGGAATGGTATTAAATGAAAAACGAGTGAAATTAAGAGAAGTGTAATTCAGAGAGAAAGAGAAAGAGGTATGAATCATTAAACTTTTTCATGTGACACAGTGTATATGAAAACACAGCTGTAGATGATAATAATAAGAACAACAACAACAACAACAATAATAATAATAATAATAATAATAATAATAATAATAATAATAATAATAATAATAATAATAATAATAATAATAATGAAAGTTGTTTAACGAAAGAAAAGTTTAGACAAGAAATGAACAAAAAGAAAAGGAAAAAGCATGGAAAGAAAAGAAAATGCACGATCCGTTTGCAAGAGATGCTAAAGCCAAGACCAATATAGAAGACCAGTAGCTATTGAAAAGGAGGAGTGACCTGAAAATAGAGACCGAAGCACTCATATGCGCAGCTCAGGAACAAGCGTTAAGGACCAACTATATGAAGTGCAAAACAGACAACATTACCGATAGCGACAAATGCAGAATGTATGGTGAGATGGGTGAAAGGTTATGGCACATCTTTAGCGATGCCCAAAATTGGAACAACGCGAATAGAAAAAAAGCCATGACAATATGGCAAAAATGATGTTTTGTGAGCTCTTTGGAAATCACAGTCTACAAAGAGCAAAGACGTGGTATGAGAACACTCCAGAAGGAGTCACCGAAAATGAGAACTGCAAAATTCTGTGGGAAGCAATGATTTAGTGCGATCACCCGACCAGATATTGGAGACTGGACATTATTGTGGTGAACGAAAAAAGAAGGAACATGTATGATAATCGACATAGCATGCCCCGGTGACTCAAGAAAAATAAACAATAATGACGATCTGAAATGGGAAATACGAAGTTTGTGGTGAATGAGGAGAGTAGACGTGATAGTAATAGTAATTGGTGCAGTTGGAAGTATCAGCACTCAACTACCAACATGACTTAAAAAGATTGGTACAAGTGCGAAGGTAGAACACCTACAAATATCAGCATTGCTTGGAACTACAAAGAATTATTTTTGAAGTATGACAAGTAAACGACTGCCACGCTAGTCTGCTGGCTATGGACAGCTGACACTTTCCATCTTACCCAGCAAAATTAGCTTTGAATTTACCAATATCAATAATTAATTAATTAATTAATTAATTAATTAATAATGATAATAATAATAATAATAATAATAATAATAATAATAATAATAATAATAATAATAATAATAATAATAAATGCCCTGATGCAGTACCAGGCAGTGTCTCTCATGGCTTCTCATCTTAACTGATTGGAAGTGTTATCATGTACATTGTTTTGTTTTGGTATAAAAAGATGGGCTACAGTAAATATTCAGCTCAATAGCACAGATTTGCTGGTCAGTTGCTTGACTGTAAACAGTTGAGCATGTCCCTTGGTGGCTGACGATATGTGCATCTCTGATCATGAGTAGAAGTAGTGGGGGAGCATCATAGCCATGTGTTGAGAGGAATTCTTTGGGGTTTGAATAATTCACCTTTGGAAACATGGGTGTTTTGCTCAACATCCTTAAACAAACCTTATTCAGGGACCTTTTGAGTGGGATTGGCTACTCCACCTGAAGAAGATTCTAACTGGGCCCCAGTTGCAAGGTCATGCGCTGTTTATCTTGATATGAGATGACCATGGCGCGCACATATGGTTGTGATGTATGTGCCTGGTGTACCCTTATCAAATTGGTAGTCATGATGCGCATATTGGGCTTCGTATATTTTACCCCAGCGTCACTTTGATGGCGTGCACTGCTGTCTCACTCAATAATAATAATAATAATAATAATAATAATAATAATCCTTTCTACTGTAGGCACAAGGCTTGAAATTTGGCGGGAGGGTACTAGTCGATTACACTGGTACTTAACATATGGATCTCGAAAGGATGAAAAGCAAATTCAACCTCGGCAGAATTTGAACTCAGAATGGAAAGACGGACGAAACGTCACAAAGCAATTCGCCTGGCGTGCTAACGAGTCTGCCAGCTCTTAAATAATAATAAGGATGATGATGATGTTGATAATGATGATGACTAGAAGAAGAAGAAGAAGAAGAAGAAGAAGAAGAAGAAGAAGAAGAAGAAGAAGAAGAAGAAGAAGAAGAAGAAGAAGAAGAAGAAGAAGAAGAAGAAGAAGAAGAAGAAGAAGAAGAAGAAGAAGAACCGCTACAACAATCGAAATCGATTAGTGATTCAATGAGTTACTCAAAGCTGTAACAGCATCTTCCTGTGCTTAGAACGTTTTTCCCACCCACCTTTTATCACATCCGTCATCTTAAAATATGTGAAGGTGAGGTATATTATTGAGGTATACGTAAGGAAAATGAATTGAAGAAAGAATACGTAACAGTTTGTGTAAACCTCCTGCATGGTACAGAACATTATATTTTATTTCACTGATTCACTGATTTTTACTGAAGACCCATTTTTTCTTGTTCATTTCGAATCCTCGTGATTACCCTTGCAGATAAACCATGTAGAGAAATTAGGAGGTGGGCACTTTTATTCATGCTTAAAGAAATCAAAGATCCAGTTTGCGGGCATAACAATCCAACTATACTAAGATATCAGTGTCTCAATCGAAAATAAGTCTAAGGAAATATCTTCCATAAGTGCCTAGAGTCGTTAATTGTTAACGATATCAATGAAGATATTGATTTTCTTATTAAACACGGGACTCTAAGAATATAAGATTATTTATCGATTTGTACAGAGGCCACTGAACACTTGCTACGGCATATGTGGAACAAGATTTCTTTAACAGGCATATCAATACTGATACAATAGTAATAATAACGACGGTGTCTTAGGTATAACGCCAACAACCTGTAAAAAAAGGGTTCGATTAATTTAATTAACTTATTCGGGTAGTACCGGATCTTATTTAACTAAAGATGAAGAGTAAATGTTAAATTCAGAGTAGATTAAGTAAGTTATATTTCCAGTACTCTACTGACTAAGCATAACAACAACAACAATAACAATAATAATTAGAAGGTGCCAGATAGTTGACTTTAGAGTCCCAAATATGGAGGAAGTCAATATAAGAGGTATAGAGAAAATAGCAAAGTACCATGACCTGGCCATTGAGTGAGAGGCTATAGAAAGTGCGGGTAAAATGTATCCTAGTAGTTACAAGTGCATTGGGAACTATCCCTAAAAATTTGAACAGATGGATAGAGGAAATAGGCGTGAAAACCCAGTTTAGAACAGCTCCAGAAAACAGCGTTATTAGGGACAGCTAGGATACTCAGGAGAGTTCTTGGCAACTAATGTTACTTGTTGTAGTCCGATGGTAGGAATTTTTCTTTTCCAACAGTCTAATCTGTTAAGGTGATAATTCTCTCTATCATTTATGTAAATGATCTAAAATGTACAAGTAATTTATTTATTGGAAAACACTCGAAACATTGCTAAACAATTTAGTCGAGACGTAAAATCATTATAGAAATGTCTCAAAACAACTATAAAAGGGAAAGAAATTAACAAATCATAAAGTGACACTAAAATCAAAGAATTAGGTCGAAACCATGTATACAAATTTTTGTGAGGAGATGAAAATGATAAAATGCAAAACAGAAATAAGAGAGAAATTTTAAAAAGAGTGCTATAGAAACCAAAAGATATTAAAACGTGGATTAGAAACATGATAACAGGTATAAGTGCCTTAGACATCCCAGTTTCATGCTACAACTTCAATATAACAAAATTGGGAATTCAGTGGACTGAAATGTTCAGACAGAAGAATCGGATAATAGATTTCTTTCTTCGTAACATGGATTTCAGGCCCTGCGCCTATAGTAGAAAGAATTATTATTATTGTGAACTGAGATGGCCGCGGTTTTCGCCTGTCTCTCTTATTAAGTGAATTTTTATTAGTTGAAACTGCAATGAAAAATTTTAATGCGGATCTCCTAAATAGAGAAGTATAAATTTAACTGTCTGCATTAATTTCTCTACGTTCGACTAAAAATAGATTTAATTTGTAAAAAAAAGTATTCGACCGTAAACACAAACATGTTTTTACAGGCATATAACAGCGTGGGAAAAACAATTTTAATTCCCCAGTTAAATTCATTTACTTAACAAGAAACAAAAGATTTTCTGACAGAAAATATAGCATAATTTAGAACAATTAAACGGCTCGAATTATGATAATTATAAAAAGAAAGAAAGAAAAAAGCACAAAGAAAAAATACAGTAATGGCACGCAAATACATTTCAGCAAGAGAAGTAGTTGATATCTCGAATTGGAAAATGTTTCTAACCGTCTTTCTTCGACTGAGTTACTTCAAATAGACAGATACTAGATATAAATTACTTAGCAGAAGAAATAATCACCTGGAAAAATTATGTAACAAATGAAGACACATCCATTTTCCGGTCTCATATTTTGATAAATGAAAAGCAAGAAAAAAAATTTTGTAATTAATCTCTATATCTCGAAAGGCACAAGGATTTCACATGCCTTCAAACGGGCATCTGCTGGCAGTTCTGTCCGATATCTTTTAATTCCTTTATTATTTTACTTGTTTCAGTCATTTGACTGCGGCCATACAGAAGAACTGACGTGAAGGGTTTTAGTCGAATAAATCGACCTCAGGACTTCTTTTTCTAAGCCTAGTAGTTATTTTATTGGGCACTTTTGTCGAACCGCTAGATTCCCTGTTGTCAAGCAGTGATGAGGGGAAACCACAAACACAAATACACACACGCACGAGTTTAAATGAGATTTTTGTTTTCTTCATATTTATTATTACTTGTACATCAATTAATTTTGTGTTTGTTGCTAAATATTTTTCTAGTCCAACTCTTCTTGCTTTGAAGTAATTCTCTATATTTAACAGATGCTGTGCTCCTTATGTACAGGATAGGTATATTCTATTCTTACCAGCTTTCGAACTCTATTAGTGGTTATCCGGTTCTTCTGTCTGAGTATTTCAATTCACTGAACCCCCAGTTTTATTATATTGAAGTTGTAGCTTAAATCTAGGATGTCTATACTTGTTATCATGTTTCTAACATTTAATCGACTTTTTAATATTATCTTTTCATTTTCTGTAATGAAATGTCTCCTTTTATTTCTGTTTGGCATTTTATCACTTTCATCTCCTCTCAAGAAATTGCATACATGGTTTTCACTTCATTCTTCAGTTTTGGTGTCAGTCTATAATTTGATAATTTCTTCACATTTCATCGATCACAATGCTCCACTGCTAATTATTTTATAGACCCTGAAAGGATGAAAAAGCAAAATCGAACACGGCGGAATTTGAACTCAAAATGTAAAGACGGACTAAATGTGGCTTTGAATTTTGTCCGGTACGTTAACGATTCTTAGAACTCACTGCCTTGACAATAATAATAATAATAATAATAATAATAATAATAATAATAATAATAATAATAATAATAATAATAATAATAATAATAATGATGATGATAATAATACTTTCTATTATAACCACATGACTTGAAATCTTTCATGGTAAGTCGAGTACGCCGACCAAAATGCTTATCTGGTAATCATTTTATCGACCCTAAAAGAATGAAAAGCAGAGTCGAACTCGTCAGAGATCAGGCAGCCTCAAAACAGACAATTTTAAAATTTTATAATCAGTTACCTGATATGATATTCTCTGTTTCCCCCATCTTTCTGGAGTAGATTAGGTCATTGCCCATATTTCTAAAATCATCTGTTCTCTCGATCACTGAAATAGCAAAAACACATCAGATGAGAATTTAAGTATGATTGATGAAGAAAACGATAGCGATAATGACTCAAAGAAGAAATGATACGATAACAAACGATGTGTTAACGGAAATGATAACGAAACATTCAGGACATTATTGCATTCATTTGCATTCTTGTTGTTGATAGTAAGCTATAAGTTTACAAAACATATGGCCATAGGATTTCGGCTGTGACTGGAATGTCATGTTCTTACTAAAAGTTACGATGGACAATTTTCAAGTGATATGTCTTTAGTTTACCGGAGTCCCTAGAGTGTGTATATCGAGAAAAATTTTGGATACAGAACTGACAGATCTCACGTCGATCGCGCAAAAGGCAACTTTATTCGTTTATTCACTTTGTGTATGTGTGTGTTTGTGTCTATGTGTGTATATAGTCAAAGAGAAAGGGAAATATATATTAAAAAAGGGGTAAAAGAGAGACTAGAATGAAAAACTCGTAGTAGAATTTGGATGGTTTTCAAATGAATAAAAGAGATCAGAGAAAGTTAGAAGAAAAATTGGGAAATAGCTTCAAGATGTGTCTCTATGTAGTCTGTGCTGTGTGCCTGTGTGATACTGTGTATGAATAGGTATATATTGCATAGGTATGTATTTATGTATTATTATCATTATTTGATGAAAATGCTCAACTTATTTTGCTGGGTATGATGGAAAGTGTCAGCTGTCCACAACCAGCAGACTGAGGTGACACTTGTTTATTGGTCATGCTTCAAGAACCCAGCAAAGAATTCTTGCAGTTCCAAGCAATGCTTATTTTTGCAAGTGTTCTTCCTTTGCATTTGTACCAATCTTTTTGAGCCATGTTGGTAGTTGGGTTAGGGTAGTTGGGTTGATACTTCCAGGTGCGCTAATTACTTAGTATCACGTCTACTCTCCTCATTAACCACAACTTTCGTATTGCCCACTTCAAACGGACGTAGTTGTTCAGTTTTTCTTCTTTAAAATTTTTTTTTTTTTTTGATCTTGTCACCGGGGCATACTATACCAATTATGATGCATGTTCTTGTTTTTCTATTCACCACAACAATGTCCGTTTCCGATGTTTGGTCAGGTAATCGCACTAATGTATGTATATATATACACACTCATGCAAATATATATATATATACATATATATATATATATATATATATATATAT
>NC_068996.1:847295-850021 GCF_001194135.2 Octopus bimaculoides | reverse complement strand
ATATATATATATATGGTTTATATTTGGGTGTATAAATATATATGTGCGCGTATGTGAGTATATGAGTTTGTGTGATGAGGTATGGGGGTCGTTTGCGTGTGTTTTGTTTAAATAAATATCGATATATGAAAATTAATGTGAAGTATTACTCCATATTTTCCACTTAAGTACAATATTACTTTACAAGGAAAACGTGACTAGTGACTTTGAAGTTTCGGTTCAGCCCTAGGATAACGAGTAACACAGGATTTAAGATCACTATCAATTAGTTGCTTGTGTAGAAATACGCACGTGCACACGCGCACACACACTCGTGCATTTATATACTCATACGTGTAAGTATTTAAATGCTTGAGTTTATGTAAATATGCGTGTCGATATAAATACATATACATGTATATATATATATAGGGAGGGAGAGGGACAGGGAGTGAAAGAGAGGGAGAGAAAGAGCAAGAGAGAGATTTAGAGAGATAGTCTTTCAATGCTTTGCAAATTTCAGCCTGTAGGTTTTGTGTTGGTGTCCAATGAGAACAAATTTAAAGTTTGTTGTATATGATATTTAGGGAACAATAATACTCTTTGCTATCAATATATGAATCTTCTGCGATTATATACCTTTATCTGGGATCTTAGGCAGCAGAAAACACGAATCCTGTTTTGAATATTATGAAATTTACTAATTGCTCTTCTCAAGTTTTTTCTTTTTTTTTTTAATGGCAGTAATTCAGACAGTCGCAGACGTTTAGGCAATTACAGTATCATATCCCAACTCCAGATAAATATCGCAAAATTTAGCATAATCTACATAACCTACTTAACGATATGAAAATGATTCAGTAGCAAAGCCTCGTACATGTCCATCAAACATACACAGAAAAACACATCATTTGGTACAAAGGAAAACGAGTAAAAGTACACGTTACTCCGATAGAAAACAAAAATGTATTGCACCTGATTCAGGTGATTCTTAAGCAAGACTTTCAACATCCGGTAAACTACAGCATAACAGACTATATAGCTATATGAATCTAATATATGTACACATAAACATACAGACCATACTCTGTGCCTGTATATGTGTACGCGCGCATGCGTGTGTGTATTTGCATGTGTGTGTATGTGTACTTTAACCGCGTCAAAGACGATTACAATAGCGAATCTCTTGAATTCGAAGGTTACTTCTATTTTCTACCAAAATACGTTTAATAATTTACCCATTTCAAGCGATTCAGCAACAAGTTTAATTAGTAGTTTAACATTATATGATCAATAATCACCATATACTAATGAAACGTACGTAACATGGAGTAATTAAACATATTATTAACAATAACCCATATTTTATCTTCTGTTAGAAATATACTGAACGCCAGATTTATTAACAAAGGCACGTGCATGTATGTGTGTGTGTGTGCATGTATGTGTGTGCGTGTATGTGTGTGTGTGTGTGTGTGTGTGTGTGTGTGTGTGTGTGTGTGTGTGTGTGTGTGTGTGTGTGTGTGTGTGTGTGGGTATACATCTATGTATGTAGATTAGTTACGGGATTTCTATTTAAGATAACTTGAATAATAGGAGTGATTTGACCTCATTGCTCTTAGAAGATCCATTTCACATTCTCTGTGAATTCAAATGTTCTTTTTTAAAGTATCACTCTCTGATCATGTTAGCTGAGGAATGGGTAACCTTATCTTGTGTGTTTATGTGTTTAGAATTTACATGGTGATGGAAGAGTTTTGCTATGATGTACTCTAAGAATGATTCAATAAAATCTACCGAAGCAATTGTTTTGAATTTTGAATTCTGTTAGTGTTCTTCTTTTATACATGCGTCATATTTGGAACCAACACTAGGTAGGATCTACGATTTATATTGGATATGGTACCTATGCATATGTGTATATGGATATGTGTATATGTGCGTATGTATACACACTTGTAGTATAGACCCATATATGTATTTATAAATATATATATATGAATGCCTACACACACACACACACACACACACACATACACGGATATATATGCACGTCTGGTCACTTGTGAAAGTTTCTCAAGAGTGATAATGGTAATATGGAATCAAGTTCACTTGGTTACATAGCCGGGTCGTCGGAAACTAAAACAAAACCCCCACTGGGTTTGTCTGCTGAGGAGAATTGCTAGAAACCCAGATGGACTGTCAAAAGCACAGATGAATCCTGTTTAGGTTCGATGATTATCTAGCAATAGCACGGGTCCTCAGAAATTCCAGGTTGGTCTCCAACCTGCTGGAAGACTATTGGGAGTGAGATATTCATCAGCTTTTATTAAAGCATGTCTCTTGGAGAAAGTCACTCTGATATAAAACCAGATTTGCAGGGAATGACATTTAGCACTCTTGGAATCCTTTGCTTGCGCTTGAGTTTAATGTGCTCCCACATTCTTCGGCTTCTGGTCCCTATTGGCAATGGATGTCTTGCCCTGATTTGTCTTAGGATCACCTCAGTAGGGTGGAGGTCGTCTGTGAGGTGCTGTAAAAGAATTCTTTCACATAAAATACTGGACCTAAAATGTCAGGTTTTGCAAGCACTGCAGGATCAATCGTGCATGCATATATGTATATCTATCTATCTATCTATATATCTATCTATCTATCTATCTATCTATCTATCTATCTATCTATCTATATCTATCTACAAACACACATACATACATATATACATATAACTAGCTGTATAGATAGAT
>NC_068996.1:844630-846568 GCF_001194135.2 Octopus bimaculoides | reverse complement strand
TATATATATATATATGTATGTATGTATGCATATATATTTAAATCTATAAACATATTGAAATTTATAAAAACATGCATGCATATATGTGTGTATGTGTGTACGTATGAATACATGTATATCTCAGAGAAGTATTTTAAAAGCAATGCCGACGATTCTGCCAACGCGCCGTCATGTAAGAGACACAATATTGCCACTTGAAAATGAACCACGCAAAGTTTTGCAAAACTATATTACCACCTGCATGTATATATCAATGCTTCACATATGTACAAGGAGCAGTGAAATAATTTTTCAGCTTCTTCCTTCAGTAATACCCTATTAATAATAGAAATTTCCGGTATCATTATACTTTATAAAATTGCAGTCTTTTCTAATTGTACCATTTCCAAATTCTTTAAAATTTATTTCTAATACTTTATTATTTAATGATCAACCGTATAAAGTAGATCAATGCTTTAAAAAATCAATACTTTAAAACATTTATCAGAAACTTCATGGTACAACCCACCTTAGGTGTGATCTGAGAAAACATTTATAGCTGAATATTTCATCATATTTAATATGACTAACATACGAATTAATAAAATTATTCGTATTGTCATTGTTAGAATGATGATTGAATCGATATTATTTGGAAAAATTTGTTGTATCTAGTTTAGTCCAGTGTTCACGGCAGGTTGATAATAATTGTGTCTGCTGATTCTGGGATCGAAGAATGTAAATACTATTCTTATACTGGAGCTCATTAAATCGAATAATGCTACCACATAATTGTAGCATTGTACATTTGCTAAGATGTACAATCACCGTCAAAATCATCACCATCTTTATCAGCTTTGTCATCTCAGCCATCAGCATCCTGTCGTTAACATCAGAATGATAGTCACCATCATCACTATAATCATCACCACCATCAACAAAATTACTATCATTATAATCATCATCTTACTCACAACCACCACCATAATCAATGCCGACAATATCATCATCATCATCATCGTCGTCGACGTCGTCGTCGTCATCATCATCATCCTCATCACCATCACCACTACTAACCTTATATTTTTTCGATAATATCTTTGAGATTATGCGTGAGATAGACACGTTTGCACACGCATCACATTCCCACGCACAAACGCACACACATGCATTACATTGCCTTCACCACTACACATACACAAACACGTTGAAATTCGTTTGTATATGAGTGTGCGTGCAGTTATTTGTGTGTGAACGCACAGTGTATGGTGTGCGCTTGTCTACCATAGTGCATAAAGGTATGTTTATATGCTTGTCACTATGAAGTGTGTATTGCTACGTCTGCTTGAATAACTACAAGCAAACATGATTGCAATGTAACACTATAAACAATGTTTAAAGCACTAAACTACCAAAGTGAAAAGGGAGATGGAGAGAAAATTGCAACCAAATATAATCAGTTGTGATGCGACGGCAGAGAATTAGCAGCACTAGCCAGAACGACTACAGAGCATCGCATATCAGATTGCGGTAGAGGCAGACAGCAAACTACAGAGAAGGCAAGAAAGTGGTAAACAATAACATTAAAATAAAAATAACAATAATAATAATTATTATTATTATTGCAGCAGCAGCAGCAGCAGTAGTAGTAGTAGCAGCAGTAGTAGTAGTAGTAGTAGTAGTAGTAGTAGTAGTAGTAGTAGTAGTAGTAGTAGTAGTGGTGGTAGCAGCAGCAGTAGTAGTAGTAGCTGTTTCTCTTCAAAATTTGAATAAAAAGATATTTCTTTTACGTTACATTTGCGGCAAGGGCGCTGAAGATGAAGGGGACATAGGAAGACAATAACTAGAAAAGAGTCATTGAATTGATTTCTAAACACTAGGAACATGCAAGAAAGCAAGAGAAATATTATGCGAGGAGTTCTCTGCGTTTATGTTTGATCTATATTTAATAATCGTAAA
>NC_068996.1:840119-841218 GCF_001194135.2 Octopus bimaculoides | reverse complement strand
TATATATATATATATATATATATATATATATATATATATATATATATATATATATATATATATCCTGACACACATTCACATATACAAATTTCTGCTGATTCATCAAGATGCGAGAATTAGAGAAATCTGTATGTAAATATATGGTACATTTTAATACATGATACTTAAAAGGCTCTATATTGCCAAAAGTTTGAGTTTCTGGATTCTGTATATGTCTATGGAATATTGTATGCACAATGCTTTTACAGTTTAGCCTGTTCAACTATTGAACCACGGTTATAATGTGGCTCCGCCTTAAATAGTCTTCTGTCTTATAAATCGGCTGCACTTCATTTTTTATGTATTATACTTACTCTATCACACTCATTTTTGCGAATACGGTGATTGATGAATGTCCACAGCAATATTCAATGGATAATAGAGTAACATAAACATGGATACAAAGAATTCATCGCCCTATCAATCTACATATATTCAAACACACAAATACACCCATACAGAGTATATGTGTGAGTGTGAGTGTGTGTATGTGTGCGACTGTGTATGCATTACATAACAGTCTATAAGTCCATGTAATTATATGCAGGCGTGTTTCCACATATAGGTGGTATTTTCATAAATATGTGCTTACATTCATACCAAAAGTGTGTATTGGTAGAGAAAATAGAAATAACATATCGAAATAGCACAAAACGCCAAGTAGCAGTCTAGGTAAAATTATAAACACGTATATAGATTTAATTCATATGTCGGATTAACACTACCACCTGATCCTTGTGTGCATCGAATCGCACTAAAGGATCAGCTGAACGTGCTACATACTCACACAGAATCACAGGCAAATGCACACATATTCAATTCCATACATTTAGAAATGTATATGATTAAGCGCACACTCACACAAAAACATGTGTGTGTGTGTGAATACATTTGCGTATGTATGGATAAAGATATATAGGCACACAGATAGATAGACAGACAGACAGACAGACAGACAGATAGATGGATAGACAGATAGATAGATAGATAGATAGATAGATATTGATAGATAGACAGACATAGAGACAGACATATATATATATATATATATATATATATA
>NC_068996.1:836865-838813 GCF_001194135.2 Octopus bimaculoides | reverse complement strand
GTGTGTGTGTGTGTGTGTGTGTGTGTGTGTGTGTGTGTGTGTGTGTGTGTGTGTGTGTGTGTGTGTGTGCGTGTGAATGTGCTCGTGTGTGTTTAGTCAACCTGTATTTATGTTCTTTAAATTATCACTGTGTCCTAGACAACCCACCCTTTAGACAAGTACAGTAGACGAGAGTGTGCTGAAAAGTTCTGGCTTTAGTCAAAAGAAAATACAGGAGGATCATGATTTTATTCAACATGTTCCTTCTCCGATTCACACATTTATTGCAGTGCTCCTTCAGTTTTCTAGCACATTTAAAACAGCACAGCAGTTTGGGTCTCCAGCCATGCCTTTCACGATAACCTTAAAGTCAGGAAATTTTCAGCACCCTTTCGTATGATATTTGCATACCTAATAGAATGGCATTTTCGGAACCATACCGGACATAAGTGCAATGTCTGAAATATTCAAAGATATACGCAGAAAACTCCCTATGGGTAAATGAACTAAATAACTTTTGCCTTATGCAAAATTAGTAAGTCCTGCTGTTATAACAGGTGACGATGTGAAATTGTACTATGTACAGTTTCAAAATATAGACAATAATTAGCTTTAAATTGCCTACTTCTATTTTTTTCTTTCAATATATATAATCAGCAATGAATTTAGCTTATATGGAATTTTCAAGAATATGAACACGAGATTGTGGAACATGTTATAGGATGTAGATACATATGAGCATATATATAAATGCATTTGCGCGTGTGAATACATACATACACGAACGCACACACAAATGCACATCCATATATACACTCACACATATGTACAAATATACATATAAATACATATACACATGCATATGTATTTATATATAACGCTTATATACAAATAAACATATAAAGACATACATATATGTGCATGCATTTTATATATATATATACGACGGGATTCTTTAAGTTTCCTTCTAACAAATCCACTCACAAGGCTTTGGTCCGCCCGAGGTTGTAGTAGAAGACACTTAGCCGAGGTGTCATGCAGTGGGACTGAACTAGGAACCATATGGTTTGGAAACAAACTTATTACCACACAGCAATATATATATATATACATATATATATACATATATATATATATATATATATATATATATATATATATGCAATATTGCAGGTAAATACATATTGAGATGCAGACATTCACATACGTGGTGAAATAGAATGCATGCGTATGTAAAAGTTAGTGCATTCATAAAGATAAGCGAGTACGCGCTAATGTGAATATACCGGTACATACAACTAAGCGTATATTACTACTAATTTGAGTATAGACGTATCAGCTATACGATAATTAATTAATTTCATTTTTAATTCAATCTAAAATTTAGCAACGGAGCGAATGGGAAAGATGATACAAAATAGTACACACACACTTATATGTTTGTTTGTTTGTTTGTATTTGTGTACTCATATTATAATATAATTATATAGGCCATAAATGGTTATACATGCAAATATATACATGCATACATATTTATGAAAATTTAGAAATTCCATTTACATCAAGAGATTTGTATATATATATGTGTGTGTGTGTGTGTGTGTGTGTGTGTGTGTGTGTGTGTGTGTGTGTGTACTACCATACAACACATATCTTCACATACATAACTACACATACCCATATGTTTGAGTATGCGTATATATATATACATATATATATGTATACATATATATAAATGATACGTAGTATATCTTCCGGTTATATATTTTTCTGATCTTAATAAATGCAAAGAATAACCCAAAATATACTTTATTGACGTGCAGAGTCGGATGTCGGCACTCATTTACTTGGCAGTGTCTTGGAAGTTCCGGATAAAGTGGCGTTGTTTTCTCTACCGATGTTCCAGATTTCAGAAGACATCCCCAATACATTTATATATATATATTTATATTTATATATTTATATATTT
>NC_068996.1:834111-835077 GCF_001194135.2 Octopus bimaculoides | reverse complement strand
CCTTTAGTCGAGCAAATCGACCCCAGGACGTATTCTTTGTAAGCCTAGTATTCATTTAATCGGTCCCTTTTGCCGAACCGCTAGGTTACGGGGACGTAAGCACACCAGCATCGGTTATCAAGCGAAGTGTGGAGGACAAACACAGACACACAAACATACACACACGCACACACACATACGACGGGCTTATTTCAGTTTCTATCTACCAAATGCACTCACAAGGCTTTGGTCGGCCCGAGACTATAGTAGAAGACACTTGCCTAAGGTACCACGCAGTGGGACTGAACCCAGAACCATGTGGTTGGTAAGCAAGCTACTTACCACGCATGCATTATATATATACATATTCATAGCAGAAACAGCTGTAAGACCTTGGATATTTTCCAATAATAATAAAGTATACGACTTGAGATGTTTGCCTTGCTTTAATATTTGTTGTCCTCTTTAACAATTATATATATATATATACACATATACATACGTATGTATGTATGTATGTATGTAGCTATCTCACTCTCTCTCTCTCTCTCTCTCTCTCTCTCTATATATATATATATATATATATATATATATATATATATATATATATATATATATACATATATATACATACAAATATGTATATCTATGTGTATATATGTATGCATGTATGTATGTACGTATGCATGTATGTGTTTACGCACGTATACCGAAAGTGAGTTCGTGTCACAGGGGCAACTGGGTTTTGAAACCGAATATTTCCATCCTAATATTTTTTCATGTATACATGTATACATATATGCCTGTTTGTATTCAGAGATAAACAGGTATAGATATTCACATTTCATATTCATATATATATATATATATATATATATATATATATATACCAGAAATGTGTAACAGGGAACGTTAAATAGTACTCAAATACTAAAGGTAGATTTATATGCTTTATTATTAAAATTGCAAAAAACATCACAGATATAT
>NC_068996.1:832216-833548 GCF_001194135.2 Octopus bimaculoides | reverse complement strand
ATATATATATATATATATACGCACATGAATATATGTATGCATGTATATATTTATGCATATATATATAGACAGTTATGCATAACTGTTGTGTGTGTGTGTCTGTGTCTGTGTTATGTCTGTATGTGTACATGCGCACTAAGAGTTACCTAGGGGATATGTAGAACTTATTAGATAAATCAGTGTATTTATCTTTGTCGTGTTTATTATTTGAGGTTGAGATTTGAGTGAAAACTAGCGCTTAGGCTCATTTACTCTAACGTCTTACATTTTGTTTGTGTAAATGAAACAAACATTCCATATTAATATATGTGATCTTCCTGATTAATGTAATTCATATAAACACATTATGAACCTGATTTTATGCTGTATATTTTATGATTTTATGGAGTTATAATGCAGGATTTTCAACCGGAATTCAAATGTGTTATTTTAATAATTATGATATAATAACCATGAAAATGGATGCATAATAGCTGGTAATGATTATGAAATCGTTTTGGGTGTGGACAATGTTCGGTAAATGTATCAACCACTTTAGTTCTAACCTATGGAAAGACCTATGATTCTTCTTCAATTATTCTTAAAATACAAGGAAAATATTTCACTTCCCGATTATTTCTATGTCTTATTTACACTTTGTACTTTACACGTTCCGTTTCGCTGTTATACACATATTATTTCAATTTAAATAGCATGCATTTATATTGACTTATAGAATGTTCTTATTGTATTTATTTCACCCTCAACTAAATGGAACACATATACATCAGATATATATTTATTCTCTGATACAGAATTCAACTGACGGAAACACCGAGAAACCTGATGAACGACCAACGTCTACTTTCCCGTCGTCATCTCCACCACCAACCTTGAATTGGGTTTCCCTACATAACATAGTATTAATTTATACTGCGTTTAGCAATTTCCTCAATGAGCTCTTTAGTAGATACCGGGACCAAAATACGGTCTTGTATTTTGATAGTTACATGACTACGAAAATCCAAGCCGAGGCGAATATATATGCTGTCACTCAAATATTACGTATACATATACATATATGTACACGTGTATGTGTACATACGTACATACATGAGTATGTATGCATTTATGGATAGATGAATGAATGGATAGATTGATGTGCTTATGCATGTGCACATGCATTTATCCTACGCTAAGTTATACCGATTTCTGCCAGAACACATGCATGAAACTATAAATATTATTTTACTTAAGGTGTACAAATTGTTATAAAATAACCATATAACACATTTAGTCACAAATCTTGGAGGAGACGCAGGAGTATATATATATATATATATATATATATAT
>NC_068996.1:831475-832157 GCF_001194135.2 Octopus bimaculoides | reverse complement strand
ATATATATAATGCATATATATACATGTATACGAATGTGTATATGTGTGTGTGAGAGCGAGCGTTCTATTCCCGTCTTCGTTGTTATGATTTAAATGACAATATTGCAAAATGTGTGAATATTCAATTCAATGCCAGTACCTCTCTTTTGTCGTTCGGTCTATTAGACACAACAGCTGAAAATTTCCATTACATCGAGTCGTTCCTCGTTATATAAGAAAAACGAGATTAGATGATGTCCTTATCCCTACCAATAATAGTGAAGTATTGAATGATGTTAATCATGGATTTGCTAGATGACCGGATAAAAAGAATAGGGTCCAAAATAACAATAAACATATATTAATATTCAATGCAAGGATAACAATTTTTAAAAACATTTGTGCGCTTGATTTTGTGTTATGTGTTCTATATTCAAAAACAGACATATCGCCCAGACATCTTAATATCTTCCGACTTCTTTATTTCTACATACTTTATCTGCGTAACTACAGTCTTTCTATATAATTCTGTAAACACTAAAATTGTATACACATTTGTGTACAAAGTTTTAATATGTAGACATACGAAATCACTTTCGAATTTCAAAATACACACATACACACCGGTCTATAAATAATATATGTATAAACAAACATAAACATATACACAGGATTATATATATATATATATATATATATATAT
>NC_068996.1:829400-830766 GCF_001194135.2 Octopus bimaculoides | reverse complement strand
TATATATATACATATAATATAATATATGTATAATATATATATGTATAATGTATATATATGTATATATGTATAATATATGTGTGTGTATGTGTTTGCGCGTGCGCCTGTGTGTGTAGGTAGTTTGTACATTTTTTAAATTTTACAGTCGGCAGAATTTTTTTAAAAACTGTCTTCAAATCTAATGGTGATATGTCGAGAGACTACATCCTTCATAATTCCCGTGCTTCTTGAAATTCGCCAACAGTGCACCTGATGCCCCCCCCCCCACACACACACACACAACCTGTTTTTGAAACGCTTATTCACTGTTCACTTCCTATACTGTTCATGCAGTTTTGGTTACTTTTTCAGAATAGTTGTTATGCACCTGAGCATTATAAAAGTTTATTATTATTATCCATCCTTGACTGACCTTCATAATTTTCTGCCGATTAAGAAATTTATGATAAAAATATATTTTTCAAGTTTCGTTTATATGAATACACATCTGTGTGTAACATATATATAGATAGATAGATAGATAGATAGATAGATAGATAGATAGATAGATAGATAGATAGATAGATAGATAGATAGATAGATAGATGTATGTATACTCATGTATCTACTCATTTAAATCTCTGAACCATCGAGCGACGTTTCACACATGAATAAATGATATAATGCATTCTTTGATTTACGCATCTTAAACATATTGCTTTATACAAGCATTGACACAAGTTCATAATTATATCCATATAAACACAAATCCTCACCCGTGTTTATTTCCTTATTTCAAGATCGCACGTCCATGCACATGAAAACCCCGTTGCTACAGTCAACCATCATAAATATGTGTGTGTGTGTTTCTGTATGTCTCTTTGTGTGTGAGTGCGCCCGTGTGTGTGTATCTGTAAGTGTACCAGTGTGTATGCGCGCGCGTGCGAATCTGTATTTAGAGATATCGTGAACACGTTAAACAAAAACTATGCTCAGTTCTATATGTACATAATGTAGCTTCGTCAGAACATAGGTATAGGTATGTACAAAAAATTCATAGAGACGAAAATATGCTTGTAGCTTCCTGTGTGTGTATGATAGAGAGAGAGTGTGTGTATGTATGTTTGTGTATGAATGTGTATACGTGTCTATATATATATATATATATATATATATATATATAATAAATTATAGGGTAGCAAAGAAAATTTTAGAAATTTTATTTACCACCAGTGGTCCAGCGAGAGTAAAAAAACAGTCAATAGACTATGTATTATTCATTTGAAATGCAGAGACGCCTATAATAGGACATCTACTCGCTAGAAATAGCAGCAAAAATACTACATACCACAAAAGTTAGGGATAATTTCGAAAGGAAATGAAAAAT
>NC_068996.1:826412-828288 GCF_001194135.2 Octopus bimaculoides | reverse complement strand
ATATATATATATATATATACATATATAATTATACATATATATACAATATGTTTTCGTGTATCTATGTGTTTATTGAACGCTGATCATTGATGCACAAATGGAAAAACTGACTCATAGCCAAATAGAAAAGTTCTCTTCACTGTCATGAGATCCCAGTTCGAAGCCATATTGTACCATTGTTTCCCACATAAACGAATGCTTTGTGAGCAAAATTGAGCGAAATATAGACAAGACCTGTAATTCAAATGACCAGTACTACATTACGCTGATTCTTAGTGAAGATTACTTTAAAAGTAAATATATTTGTGGGATGGTTAGCAAAACCACGCGTAAACTAAAGACTAAGGAGCATGTTTGGTTGAAGAACTAAAGTACTCATCGTTGCAACCGACGAAGCTGAACTTATTTCTCACTTTTACTCTTTGTATGACTGTATGTAAATATGTTGAAATGAATGTATTTACACAGTAATTTAATCAAAATAGGACTACATATACACATTCCCGTTTAATCAGGCATCGGTGTGCATTCGTTTCATGCAAATATTATTGTGCCTTACATCTTACAGTATGTTTGGTGGTATAAACGTTAGTATTGTTATGTGTCCGTCCGCACAAACACACACACACACACAAAATATACATATATATATAGAGAGAGAGAGAAAGAGAGAAAGAGAGAAGTGCTTGGATTCAAGTATGGGTAATATGTATGTGCATACAAACATAAGCATATATATGTGTGTGCGTGTGTGTATATAAATATATATATATATATATATATATATATATATATATATATATATATATATATATATATATATATGGTTTCATTTAATGGAATAATTGAAAGGATTTCAGCAATGGATATTAGATATTTGGTATTTCCAATTAATTGAATCTTATTAAGTTGATGTGTTCCATTAATATGAAAATATATCTCTAATTACCTGCAGAAATACTCAGACGCACTTATATGTGTGTGCACGCTAACGTATGATTTTATGCTTGTGTATATGTATGTATGCATTTATGTATGTATGTATGTATGTATGTATGTATGTATGTATGTATGTATGTGTGTATATATGTATGGATGTATGTATGGATGGATGGATGGATAGATAGATGGATGGATATGTATATTTGTATGTAAGTATGCATCTATGTATGTACATATGCATGTATCTATGTATATTTATATGCACATATTTATATCGTTGTTGTCATCATTATCATCAGCATCATCATTATTGTTGTTATTATTATTATTAGTAGTAGTAGTAGTAGTAGTAGTAGTAGTAGTAGTAGTAGTAGTATTGGTGTTGTTGTTGTTGTTGTTGTTGTGTTGTTATTATTATTACTATATGTATATATAATATATATAATATTTAATGTGTGTGTATCTTTTACCAATCAACTTTTATTTGCTTCAACCATTGGGCTCCGGCCATGCTGAAATACCGCCTTTAAGTGTTTAGTCGAACAAATTGTTTCCAGCACTCATTTTGTTTTAGTACACGCTTTGTCAGAGGATTTTCGCCGTACCGCAAAGTCACGGCAACGCAGATTGTCAAACATTGGTGAGGGACAAACACGATCACAGAGAATACACACTGATTGACATAGATATAGACATATATGCATATGTATATATGTATGTGTGCACTCGCGCATGTGTGCGTGTGTGTATGCAACGAGCTTTTTCTAGTTTTCGTCAACTGAATAATTGAGAAGGTTTTCATCGGCCCAAGGCTTTAGTGGAAGGCACTCACCCAACATGGTACCATGGTACCATGTGTTAGTGAGGCGAACTTGTAGTGTATGTATTTATATATATACATGTATATATGTACATATATATATATATATATATA
>NC_068996.1:824068-825483 GCF_001194135.2 Octopus bimaculoides | reverse complement strand
ATCTTATATATACACACATGTATATATTCATTTATAGAGATTGATACATAGATATACTCATATTCATACACACATACATACACACACATATATATATGCAACTCCATACACATATTTTACACGTACACACACACACACATGTGTGTATGAGTGTATGAGTGTATGTGTGTCAGTGTTTGTGTGTGTGTCTGTTTTGTTGTCTCTTGATGTAATTAAATTCATTCATATTTCATTTAAACGAGTACACATTCATTTTTATCTGAATGCGTATATTCATATATTCATTTCGAATTTTGGCACACCGCCGTTAGTGTTTAGGAAGGAGTAAGTTGATTACATCAATTCTAGTATCCAATTGTTTTTTTTGTTTTTTTTTATTGAACCCGAAAGGATGAAAAGTCAACCACGTCAGAATTTGAGTATGCCCATTTATAAAGCAATTTGTGTATGTGTGTGTGTCTATACTGACACACACAATAATGAAGTTACTAATGATGTATTAAATAACATCCAAAATAATATTTTTTTTATTGACTTTGTCTACGTTTGTAGTATGATGGTAGACCAATCGCTTGTTGATACCAAATTGGTACCAAATCTAAATGAGAAGGGGAGATAATCTCAAGTTCCAACAGTTTTCTATCAATGATATGCCATTCTAAAAAGACTATTTGATCGTCTGAAGGGCAACAGAACAACTATGCGTTGGGGTTTCTCTCTCAAGAGACATCACCAGCATATCAATCGTACTTTATTAACCTCAACTGATAGAATACTAAGACCTATACACGAAATAAGTAAATTACATTTGATGATTTATACATGCGATCTTCACATTACATGCAGAACATATATATATATATATATATATATATATATACACACTAGATTAACATTATATTTGTGAATACACCAGTTTTATTCTCTATTTCAAGCAAACATTATTAAAATATACTATTCCTAAACGATACAATATAGTGTTAAGCATTCTTAAATATCGCTGTATTCTATATTGTTAAATTTGTCGTTTCCCCGTAGACTACGTTCTTGCAATCACGTATTCAACAAAAGTTTTTTAAATAACCTCTATTGATATTATGAACTAAATTATGAATGCTCGATTTTGCCAATTTTTTTTTCCTTTCTTTTACTTTTGATGGGAAATGAACAAAATCCAAGTGAAAGGTGCCAACTCTCTAATAAATTTAATCAATATATGTATGTGTGTGTACCTACGCATACACACATCTATGTATATGCATACGCATATATATGTATATACACACACATACACACACACACACACAGGCGCAGGCGTGGCTGAGTGGTAAGACGCTTGCTTCCAAATCACATGATTCCGGAGTTAGTCCCACTGCGTGGCACCTTAGGCAAGTGTCTTCTACTATAGCTTCTGG
>NC_068996.1:821675-824058 GCF_001194135.2 Octopus bimaculoides | reverse complement strand
TGTGTGTGTGCGTGCGTGTGTGTGTGCGTTTGTTTCCCCATCACTGCTTGACAACCGGTATTAGTGTGCATATGTCCCCGCACTAGGCTTAAAAACATAACTCCTGGGATCGACTTGCTCAGTTAAACCCTTCAAGGTGGTACTCCAGCATGGCCGTTTCAAATGACTTGAATAAATAAAACAATAAAGTATATGTGTGTGTATATGTGTGAATACACACCCATGCACACACATGCATATATGCATACCTACTTACAAGCACACACATATATACTGTATATTATATATACACGTACACAAGAATACGTATTTATATATGTGGGCGTGTGTGTGGGTGTATTCATATTTACATGTGTGTGAGTGTGTGCTTTATGCGTGTGTGTGTGTCTGTGTATTTGTGTGAGAGTAATATTTGCTTTAATTTCTCTTTGTTAGTGGGCGCCCAGATTAGTTTTCCCTTTTTTTTTTCTGGATAATAATATTAGAGCGTTAACTTTCTGCAAATGAACTCTGTATTTTAGTTTCTTAGGGTGACCTTACATATTGTCGCCATATACGTTTCGCTTGGATTCAAATTTATTAAATTTTAAGCTAAACAACACACCAATCATGGCAGCTAACGTCAAATAGACTAAGGGGTGTCCATAAGAATTGCTAGCGGAGAAAATATGTTTTTAGTTGTTAATGGAGAGACAGAATTTCTCGTATGCCATATCGGAATGTCAATTATCTGAAAAAGTAATCATAACTTCTCTTTTCTCTGGTGAAATATACAACGGTATTCTTTTGGCCACATTAAATTTTCAGCATTATATTTACGTTTAATATCTAGAAACGCATATAGACACACACGTATATGTATGTATTTACAAAGACGAATACTTATATACTTGTGTGTGTGTGTGTGTGTGTGTGTGTGTGTGTGTGTATGTGTGAGTGAGTGTGTGTGTGTGTGTGCGTGCGTGTGTGTGTGCCCGCGCGTTTTTGCGCGTGATATAGATATCTTAACGCACAATATATATCTTAACTCGTAACGTGAGACAATTGATGCAATAGTTTGATGTGTAACTAGGCTCATTGTGTTTTCTATTGTAAATTCAGGGATACCCTGAAACTGTGTCTTGCACCCTATTTCAAGGAATATCTTTTATTTACTGCATAATCAGAGACTTCTCTGGAAAATTGCTAATTGAATACTCGTTGAGTTCTTTAAATATGGCACTAATATCTGTCCAACCAATCTGCGGCCAGCTTTTAAACAGACATGTCTATTAATACTCTCATTTATCATTGTAAATATTTTTACTGGAACAGGGAGTTTTGGTGTATATTCGATTGAACTGGCTATGACCATCTCTCAAAAAATTATGGCGTATATGCGTACAGGTATGTTTGTGTGTGTATTTGAGTGTTTGTCTACCCATTATGTGTGAGTGTGTATGTAGGGGTGCTTATATACATATAAATACTGAAAAAGCATTGCTTATTCGGCTTCCCGGTAACTGTGAACCTATCTGTTTCCTTCATGTACGACATGGGACATTGCACCTTGACGACGGGATTTTAGAAACAAGCATTTTAAGCTTATTTTTCGTTGTATACAATTTGGTTCTTCGCATAAGTCTGGTAAGAAAATTAAAAAAGAAGACAAGAGTTTTGGGAATGAAATATTTAATTGGACATCTAATCGTTGTGGATATATTATTTTAGACATGAACATAAGCTGTTTTCCTAAAAATCATTGATGAGCTAAACAAATTTAAGTAAATACAACAATTTCTTATTTAGTGCTATATACAACCTTATCTGCGCAAAAGTAACCCTAATCTTAGGATTTCTATAGACTTCAATATGAGCGTGGTGATTTAAACCCATTAAAGGATTATTGAAGTAAGTCCCTATTCAAAAAATACAGCCTATATAATCAAATCTTTACTCCAATCATTATTCCACTACGTGCGCCGTCTCTTTTCTGTCCTGTCTGTTAATACAAAAACGGGTGTCTCATAATTCAGATTTATCTGCTCTACATGAAGCTAGCAAAACATTTTCTTTTTATAAGCTAGTGAAGACAAATTCAACAAAACCGTCCTACAAAACATCCTAAAATCAAAATTGAATGACCACATCTAGAATGCCGAACAAATATCGACGTTAAAAGCAAGGAGACAGGCTGGGAAAGCTATACGTATGTTATATTTGAGATAGTGGATCGTTCTTGTGCATCTGATCTCCCTAAATAAATCTGACTTGTAAAAGAATATAAATGCAACAAATTGTCTTTCCCATACCCCTCTCTTTCACTTTCTGAATATATATATATATTTATACACACATAGGCGCGCATATATGTATATATATATATATATATATATATATATAT
>NC_068996.1:818351-821623 GCF_001194135.2 Octopus bimaculoides | reverse complement strand
GTGTGTGTGTGTGTGTGTGTGTGTGTGTGTGTGTGTGTGTGTGTGTGTGCATATATACATATCTATATTATTTATATAAATATTTACGTTGACACGTATATTCATGCAAACACACACACCTAAGCATTCTCACAGTTCGATATTTTCATTCTGTTTATATTCCAAAGAACTAATCCTTTGACAAAATTACACAACACTGGAATTTATTATCTAGTCACGTGCTTCCAATAATCCTTTGGCTTTATCTTTTCACACAAGTTATTTCGAATAACTTCATTCATCTGTCCAATACTCACTTGGCCTATTTCCCAAAAAGGACGATCGAAGCTAGAATTTTAAGATGGATTGGCAGTACTCATGTCCTCAGTTTTCTATGTATCCAAACACGTTTTGATTGCAGCATCTTAACCGGTACATCTTTTCTTATCTTTCTTTTTTTTTTTTAGACATAGATCAGCTCTAAATGAACATACCCATGATTAAAGGTTTCTAGCAATGATATGTGCGTGTGTGTGTGTGTGTGTGTACTTGCCCTAAGCGCCCTGGAATAGAACCCAAGCTAGAAACATCTTTTTGTCAAAGGTGTTTCATAACCACACATCCAAGCTTCAGATTGGTGGATATGCAAAATATTTAGAGTGACATTTCTTCTAGTTCTTTACCACTAATACTTCCCACCTAATTTCAGGTTCTACACCTCTGCAACAAATTATAATCGTTATTAATATTATTGTGTTTGTTGCTGTTGCTACTACTGTTATTATCATGACCGTGAAAGTAGAAATTATATACACAGACAGTGTTGGTGTTCGTACAGTGGTGATTATGTCAATGACTTTCAGATCATGCGTTTTCACTTCAGTCAAGCGTAATTAAAGTTATAAATATTGAATAATGATTATTTACCCGATCATTTATTTTTATCGAGCTTTATGTTGTGTGTCATACTATTGTATGTTCAATCTCAGTTTTCACGTGTAAGAAAAGGCTTCGCTGAGGAGGTCTAATAAGATCAAATCGTGTGAAGAATTATCGCTATATTCAATTGCTGTTTTTCTTTCCGTTTTTTAAGAATCAATTGCAAGACTGTGGGGCATAGCTCTTCATAGCCCGGCTGTAGTGATTTCAAGCATAATCACTTTACTGCGAAACCTCCAGTGGTACGTGATACAGAGGCAGGCGAATGCAATAACCATGGTTCTTGTTCAATATGGCCTTCTCCAAGGATTCCGTAAGTTATTGCGATCGTCACATCATGGTCGTCAAAAAGTTATTACCAATATCATAATCGTAATTGCCATAGTTGCTAACACATACTCTAAACATAATTAAAACAAATGAATCCACTATGCACTTCTTTTTATAAAGAAAAAGAGCGGTATTAATTTCAGCACTTCAGGTTCTCAGTTGATATTTCGAAGAGGTTAGCTACTGTTGATAAAATAAAATGCCAGGCAAGTACTTATGTGCATATCACCGACTAGGACCCCCCCCCCACACACACACACCTTATATTCTCTGAATACGCGACAGTAAACGGTAGAAACTGGAAGTGTGTTCGAACAATCCGGAAACTCATGTGGGATTTTCTGCGGAATTGATATCAGAGTTTCTCTCTCCATATTAATACAACTTTCTCATTGACATTTTAGTTATTGCTTTAGCATTTTTGTTGTTGTCTTTTTTTAACCTTCTTTTTGCTTGATCTTAGCTCCAGCTCCGTTTTAATATTTTTCCATCCACTGTTACTAGCACCTTGGGTCCTCGTATTCATAAAAGAAAAAAAAATTATTATTATCAATAATACCTTCATGAGTATACACCGAATATAGAGTGTCTGGATGCACACAAGCATAAATCCACACACACCTGCCTATAATATAAATTTTATTTGTATATTATATAGCCTTTGTCGTTGATATTCCATCTAACCTTTTTGTATTGACCACCCCGTGACAATTTGTGAGGTATGGAGGGCACAAAGAAAGCAACTGCATAGAGATTTGAACTTGAGTCTAGCAAGCATCATTATTACGTCTTTAACAGAGCTCTATCAAAGATCACTCCTTTACATACAAGCTGTATTCCTTTAGGGAGATGTTAATAAAATTATCATTTGCACATACGAAACCTCCAATTAGAACGTCATAATATAGCAAGATTCAAGCAAGCAAACACTGCAGTATGACAAGAAACTATTTGCCTAAGGCACTTTGCTTGTTTAAGAAATCGTCATGATTATCATCATCAGCATAATCATTAAAAATAACTTGATTATTATCTATTTTTACACAATGACATTTTACAGAGTATTAAGAGAATTCTATCCCTGCAAAACAAAATATACATATAAATGAAAGTATATAACTGTTCTTCGCATGTTTTCAGGTGGGTATGTGTATGTCGGTATTTATTTTACCCGCGATCTATAAAAATATAAAAACAAAAAGAAGAAATATAAACAGGTTTCCAAGTATTTTGGGTGTGTCACTATTACCCTGTAAATTGTGAAACATTCGTGACCATTCCCGCTTTAATCGATAATACATGTGATGTCAATCTGACATCACATGTACCATCTTATCTTGTATTTTTATTCGTTTCGTCTCACAGATCTGTGATCTATTACAGTTTTGTCTTTTTTGTCTTTTGTATAGTTAGAAATACAATAGTAAAAGGTGTGATTTGAATTGGATATTGATGGTATTTTCTAGCTAGTAGAGCAACTGATACACATGCTCTAATTGTGGACGAGATAAATGTGTCCCAATCGATGTTGAATGTCTTTTTATGTCTATTCCATTGACTATTAGAGCTGATGTAATGAAGGAAATTTCTATCATCTGAAATATAAATGACAGATTAATAACTTTTAAACTTCTCGCTGAATCACCTAAGCCACACATTTATTGCACCCTGTTATATAAACCTCGGTTTGTCCACAACGAGCTGAATTATGATCAAAGGGTCCCACGCAACATTTCTGTATGAACTTTTGGCTCCTGAGTTTGCGTTAATAATGCTTTCAAATTTTGGCACAGTGTCAGCAGTTTTTGAGGGGAGAGGAAGTCGATTGGACTCCAGTACTTGATTGGGACTTACTTCGTTGACTCTAGAAGGATGAAATGCAAACGTTGAAAGTTCAAATCAGCCACGGCCTAAATTCGCCCAGATCATTTTAACGGTCAAACCCGATCGCTATGTTTTGATAATAAAAATGCATTCCATATACACACACATACACACATATATATATATATATACATATATAT
>NC_068996.1:815327-818058 GCF_001194135.2 Octopus bimaculoides | reverse complement strand
TATATATTTAGATATAGATATAGATAGATAGATAGATAGATAGATAGATAGATAGATAGATAGATAGATAGATATATGTACTCTTACATTTCTCCAACTTTGCTCATTGTACTATAGATGTTTTTTTATATGTCAGCACTTAAATCCACCAGTTTCGATGTATTAAGAAAACGGAAGATAAATCATTCCTGGCTATGTTGCCAGTTTATCTTAAAGTAACATTCTCAGAAGATTCACTACGAAATCTAACACCAGAACGAAATATTATCTGTCACTCTAAACCCAAGAGCTATTACATCGAGTTCAATTTTTAAACGAAAACCTACGATGGAGCTGGTAATATAATGCAATAATACTATAATAGCTCGGTCATTTGGCTTCTACAAGCAGGAAATGGCACGAGTAATTTTTGGTAGAATCCATTTTATACGAGATCCAATTTGCATTGGTTCAATTTTCTGCGGTTCTACTGTAAACAGGATAAAAACGTAATTCAAATTTAAAGCAGATTAAATATTTCTTTCTAGTCTTTTCCTTTTTTTTTTTTTTTGTTTGTTATTTTCAGAAACAATACTTTAATTAATATATAAGGTAGTAACGGCGCCTTTTCATGGTAACGGTGCTCTTCATGCAAGAAATAGCAACCAAATACTCTTTAAATTATACTCCGGATAGCATCTGTCAGTCTTATAGACAATGATGAATGGCTTAAAAATTTGATAGAGATATTAAATAAGGATAATATAGTACTAGGAACACAAAATACAGAATGATCATGTTTTTTGAAAATGTTTCATCATAAATCTAACAAGGTCAGACCTGATACTAAAACATGTTGCTAGATATTTGAACTGAGAAAAATAATAAAATCTTTGTATCACTAGTTGTCAATTACAATGCCCTTGTTCATACACACCAATATTTATCTTTATCACTGTGAACACAATGTTGTACATTCCTACTACTACTACTACTACTACTACTACTACTACTACTACTACTACCACTACCACTACTACTACTACTACTACTACTACTACTACTACTACTACTACTACTACTACTACCATCATTATTGCTATTAAGGTCGCGGGCTGGCAGAACCGTTAGAGAAAACTGCTTAGCGGCATTTTTCTGGCTCTTTACGTTCTGGGCTTAAATACCACCAGGGTTGACTTTGCCTTTTATTCTTTTGGGGGCCATAAAACAAGTAAACAATTGAACACTGGGAGTCAGTCTAATTAACTTCACCTTCTGCAAAATTTAAGGTCTTACACGAGTCGTAGAAAGGAATATTTCTGTTGTTGTTGTTGTTGTTGTTGTTGTTGTTGTTGTCAGTAGTAGTAGTAGTAGTAGTAGTAGTAGTAGTAGTAGTAGTAGTAGTGTTGTGAAATTTAAATATATTGCTTTAAATATGCAATCTAGTACATATACTCTCATACACACATGCATTTATTATACATGTATAAATATATACATGTGTTTGCGCATATGTAGTATATATATATATATATATATATATATATATATATATATATATATATATATATATATATATATGTATGTATGTATATACACACACACACACACACACATATATATATATATATATATATATATATATATATATATATATATATATGCCTTTTACTTTTTTCAGTCATCAAACTGCAGCCATGCTGAAACACCACCTTGAAAGATCTTCGCCGATCGACTGGACCCCCGTTCATTTTTTTCCTTAAAGAATGACACTTATTCTATCGGGTCTCTTTAAGTGCGATCGCTAAGTTACAGAGACGTAACCACAGCAACATCAATTGTCAAACTGTGGTGGAAAACAAACTCATATAGGATGGGCTGCTTTCAGTTTCTATCTACCAATTCCACTCAGAAGACTTTGGTCGACCCAAGGCTATAATAGAAGGCATATACCAAAGGTTCCACGCTGTCTGACTGAACCTGGAACCATATAGTTGGGAAGTAAACTTCTCACAACACAGCCCCTCCTGCGCCTCTAAGTGTATGCCTACTCGATCAGTGCTGACTTGGAGCTAAACACTAGCAGGAATAATATGCATCGGATGCTATTTAGTCGTTTTTAGTCCAATTTACCTAACATAAATGGTGTAACGTTGAAACGAAAAGAATAAAAGACTGCAACTTCTTTCTATGTATCCTACAGACATAGCTGAAGAGCTTTAAGTAGCTTAGAACGCAAAGCGACCTAAATAGATACAGCAAGATTTATTTATTTTATTGCAGAATACTTTTAATGAAGATCTATCACATCAGACAATTCATTAGTTTTTGAAGAAAATACTTTTCATTGAAATAATATACTAGCTACATGTTCTTTTTACCTAGTTCATATCTTTCGTAGAACACATCGATTTCTGTGTGTCTAAGGTTTACATCAACCGACATAGCTCTTGCCTTATTTAAAAGACTAGAATGTGATGCTAAGAAAACTTAGCTACAATTTTCAGCAAATTGAGAGACCACTTAAAGCGGGCATGGATAACATTTTTAGGAAGCAAGCTGTACTACTACAAATATTCAAAAACTTTTTCCGTTAGGTGTGGCCCACGAACAACTGATGGCCAATAACTGTCTTCATGGCTTCCAGGAATTAGAACCCGAAAATTAGAGAACTATTTTATGAAATGAAAACTTGTACATATGTTAGAAAATCGTTCATGTTTTAGGCGTAGAAGTCAAAGTAATATATATA
>NC_068996.1:814445-814957 GCF_001194135.2 Octopus bimaculoides | reverse complement strand
ATATATATATATATATATATATATATATACTACCTTTCATTTTTTACATACTTCAGTCGGTAAACTGTGGCCATGATGGGGCACCGAATTGACGGGTATTTAGTCGAATAAATTGACCCTAGTACTTATTCTATCAGTCTCTTTTGTACCCTGGTACTTATACTATCGGACTGTTTTGCCGAACTGCTAAGGTTACGAGGACGTAAAGACCGATTGTCAAAATGTGGAGGATGGGACACGCGAACCCACACAATTCCGTCCCCCATTTTTAAGATTCTTGAATGATAAAGGGCTTTCTGAAGTATAGCATTCGAGTGTGTGTGTGTTTGTGTTTGTGTGTCTATTGTTGTTTGATTTTGTTATTGCTCATACAGAGCGGCTTCATCAGCTTTTCCTGAACTGACAGAATCGAGCTATGAGAGGGAGAGACATATGTCTGTCTGCCACTTTCTCTCTTTCTCATCCTCTGTCTCCCCCTTTTCTTCTCTCTCTCTCACACAAATTATATATAT
>NC_068996.1:812263-814435 GCF_001194135.2 Octopus bimaculoides | reverse complement strand
CTCACTCGCAATGTCTTTATATTCTGGCAGAAGAAACGCAGAATTTAACTCAGGATTTCAACTAAAATTAGAAACAGATTTTAGGATATGCTTGAACACACACATGCAAGCACGGTCGCACACACACACACACACACACACACACACACACACACAAACACACTCACATGCACATACACATCCACCCATATACAAATATGTGTATATATAAATATATACGCATGAACACGTACACACATACACAAGCACACACACAGACACACACACACGCGTGCATCCACCCATATACATATACAAATATGTGTATGCATAGATATATACGCATGCACACATACACACACATGTACACGTACATACACACTCAATACAGGTACACACACACATACACACACTCATGAAAATATTAACCTGTTTTGCTTTGACAAGAGATCAATATTTGAAGGGCACAGTAAATAATATCGATTTTGATATTTGTTATTGACACCAAATTTATATGTGTGCGTATGAGTATGCACATGTGTGTATCTATGTGCGTATGAATGTATGTTTATAAGTATATATGTATGTTTGCATGTAAGTATGAATGTATGCATGTATGTATGTGTGTATGCATGCGTATGTTAGTATGTATATATGAATGTATGAATGTATGCATGAATGTATGTATGTAAGCATGCATGCATGTATGTATGCATGTATGAATGTATGTATGTATGCATGTATGTATGTATGCATGTGTGTATGTATGTATGTATGTATGCATGTATTATATATGCATGCATGCATATATGTACGTATGTATGTATGCATGTATGAATGTATGTATGTATGCATGCATGCATGCATGTATGTATGTATGTATGTATATATGTATGTATAATTAGACGGTTCTTGCCGAAGTTGGACTTAAACTAAACCCTCTGATATGTCCAGTTACTTTTCTACTGCTCCTGACATCTCTCAGTAATGCAAGTATTGACTTTGCCATCCATTTAATCAGGGCTTCTGAAATATGTACAGTATATTACTAGTAAAATCTCTGTTTCAATGAATGAACTACAAAATAAATCGGTGAATATTAAAATTAAATTCAGTGCAAGTCATTGTTTTACTATCACTGCTAACCCTACTTCTTTTCTACCACCCGATCGGACATTTCTATGCTCATAGTTTATTCTGTTCCTTTTTTCCAAATTATAAGATTCCATAGATTTCATATTGCCTTTTAGGTCCTGTAATTTTAAGTGAATAAGATATTAACCATCATGCTCACGTACAGCGATTGCTTGCAAAAGAGTAGACTTAACTAAAATGTAGTCAAGGAAATGTTTATGGCAATGAACCAACGGAAGGATTAAATCAACCCACGTAGGATACGTCCGGGTTTGAAATCAAAACAATGTGGCGTGGTAAATGTTGCTATGAATTACATCAGATCCGATGGTCTGATGACACTCCTGAGAAGCCAGCTTTACCTATCTATCTCTCTAAATACATCTATACATAGGTACATACGTGTGTGTATGCGGTTGAGTGTGTATGCGTTGAAACCAATCATGTGCATTTCTTTATTTTAAACCATAATTAAATTGTACTTAATTCTAATATATTCCCTACACTTTCAACTTCATTTATTCTGTTCAACCACCTCTTTTGAACTAGTAACAATTTTATATACATGCATACATACATATATATACATATATAAATATATATAAATATATATATATGTGTGTGTGTGTGTGTGTGTGTGTGTGTGTGTGTATGAATATATATATATGTGTGTGTGTGTGTGTAAATGTATATACACACACACACACATATATATATATATATATTTGCATACATATATGCACACGCACACACACACATACACATATATAAATACAGATATGTGTGTGCGTGAGTGTGTGTGTTTGTGTGTCTGTGTTTGTCCCTCCACCATTGCTTTAAAACCGATGCTGGTGTGCTTACATCCCCGTAAATTAGCGGTTCGGCAAAAGACCGATAGAATAAGTACTAGGCTTACAAGGAATAAGTCCTGGGGTCGATTCGTTCGAGTAAAGGCGGTGCTCCAGTATGGAAAGCAGTAAAAGAATACAAGAATCAAAGAATATATATATATATACATGCATACACACACACACACACATATATATATATATATATATA
>NC_068996.1:810116-812100 GCF_001194135.2 Octopus bimaculoides | reverse complement strand
TACATATATACATATATATAGGTATTTATATAGTACCAAGGCGCAGGAGTTGCTGTGTGGTAAGTAGCTTGCTTACCAACCACATGGTTCTGGTTTCAGTCTCACTGCGTGACACCTTGGGCAAGTGTCTTCTACTATAGCCTTAGGCCGACCAAATCCGTGTGAGTGGATATGGTAGACGGAAACTGAAAGAAGCCCGTCGTATGTATGTATATATATGTATATGTGTGTGTGTTTGTGAATCTGTGTTTGTCCTCCCAATATCGCTTGACAATCGATGCTGGTGTGTTTATGTCCCCGTAACATTAGCGGTTCGGCAAAAGAACCGATAGAATAAGTACTAGGCTTACAAAGAATAAGTCCTGGGGTCGATTTGCTCGACTAAAGGCGGTGCTCCAGCATGGCCGCCATCAAATGACTGAAACAAGTAAAAGAGTAAAAGAATATATATATATATATACACACGCACACACACACACACACACACACACACACACACACACACACACACACACACACACACACACACACACACACATACATATACATATGCGTACATATATCCACACGCATATATTCAAATATATACGCTCAGAAATACGCGTGTAGATAGATATGTATAAATATTATAAATACTGTATATATGTATGCACACATACATACTCACACACATAGACATAATCTTTCATAACATCATGCGCACACACATATACGTCGGTATCTATCTATCTTATATGTATGTGTGTGTGTTTGTGTAAGAAAGAGAGAAAGGGAGAAAGAGAGAAAGAGATACAGAGAGACAAAGATACAGAGAGAAAAATATACAGAGAGACAGAGAGAAAGAGAAATAGACAGTTAATGCGTCTGTGGTTCTCTGCGTGCAGAAGCAGAAAGCAAACAAGAAGAGATGAAAACATACAGATAAAGAGAAAGTTGCAGGAGGCGAGAAACATACACACAGATATCAATATGATAAGCAGGAAATTAAACATATAACCAAGACCTTCCCACACAATTAGTGCGATTCAAAAACTTGATTGAACGTGGAGCCGATGCATAATAAAGTTAACATGTCATATCTAAAGAATTGCGCATATGTTAGCGAACGTATTGGAACTTTTGTGAGTGGTAGTCGACAGGGTGTGAGTGAGGCGGCGTACATTTAATTTCCGAGAAATCAAGGCCTTGTTACTGCTTTTATTAATTAGTTGTGTACGCACTATCCACTAATGGATTAAAGCTGTCAAATAAAGCGGTCATCACAACCCAAGAACGAAAGAAATGAAAATAAACGTTTAACAATAATTGATCAAATTCAGAGACATTTCAGGCATAATTTACAGAACATCAGTTGCTGTTCGATTTCGGCAAAGATTGCATTTCCATAAGTTTGAATTTTAAAAAAGAAATGAATATGTGATTAATCAGTATATTTAAAACGTGCATCTCCTTCGTTTGACTTCAACGCATCATACAAACTGCTTTGTGGTTTTAATTATGGTACTCAACATTCTGCGTTCTGATGCCACTAAAGTCAAACATCCTCTCATCCTTCATGTGTGTACCAAATTAAGTTATAGTCCAGTAATGGGTTCAGTATTTTTCACTTATACCTACACGCAAAAGTCTCGGCCTTGTGTAATTGCTACTTATAAGTATACTAAAAACAATGTTGAAAAATATTTTGTACTATAAGAAGTATAATGTAGACGCGACTTGAACAAAAGTCTTTGTTGAAAGCACTTCTAATATGATAACATACCTTCCATAAACTCCTTTATCTCTCTCTCTCTCTCTCTCTCTCTCTCTCTCTCTCTCTCTCTAACATCTTTCATGCATTAAAAAAGCCTCATTTATGCATATTTAATATAAATTGCTTGTGCGCGTTCAATGTTACATTCAGAGTTCAAATTTCGCCAGGGTTGACTTTACATTTTATTCTTTCGGCATCGATAAAATGAGTACCAGCTGAGCACTGGGGGTC
>NC_068996.1:809021-810106 GCF_001194135.2 Octopus bimaculoides | reverse complement strand
TGTAATCAAATCTAACCTGTACATGTATATATATATATATGAGAGAGAGAGAGAGAGAGAGAGAGAGAGAGAGAGAGAGGTTCAGCTTGCGGCCGAGTGTTTTGGCATGTTTAAGAATTTGATTATGGCTTCTTTAAAAAGTGTTTATTTTTCTTCAAGGTAAAAAAAAAAAAAAAAGACATTTGGGCATTAAACTGAAAGTGTTCTGATATAAAACACACAATGTCAAAGAAACCAGTGCTTCAAGAGAAAATACCTCGGTTATTTGTGTTCTTAGGCACTAAGACTATAGAAAATATTCAATAGATTGCTGCTAATCAACCGATTGTCACACCTCTACTAAATTTGGGTTTGTGCCAACTCCTAAAGAATCAATATATTGGAAACTATTAATTGCAAAAGTTAACATTTCCTTGGCGTTGTATATCATTCGTAATTGAATATGTTTGTTATAAAAGATTTATTTTAGAACTTTCGAGCGATCGTGAGTAACATGAGTGAATGGATAATGTATCGGATTATCGATAGTTAGTAGCTCATAGATGCTAGGCTCAATTCCAAAGCAAGCTTTACATTCTTTTCTCAATTCAAAAAGGTATTTTTGATTGTTTTTCTTCTTCACTTCATCTAAGCGCGAGGAACAAGTGACTCATTTGGAGTAACTTGCTTATAAAATATCATCACCACATCCAGTGTCTGAGTAAATAGTAGGATATTTCTCTTTCAACGAGTTCCTGCTACAAGAACCAGTTTTATAATATTCTGAGTTCAGTTCCGTAAATGAACTGAACTCAGAATATTATAAAACTGTTCCTTAAATAATTAACTAGATCATTGGTTTGCTTTCTGAATAATGCATTACATTCATTATATAACAACGCATGTTATTCGTGTTTTGTTTTAAGAGAGAATAAATCTAGCACTAACATTTTCCTGTTTCAAATACACATAACAGTCATGTAGACATTTTAACCAATCATTAAATGCAAAATAGCAATATTTGTTATTAAATGAAAGAAATCTATGTACACGCGCGCGCGCGCATATATATATGTATATATATATATATATATATATATATATAT
>NC_068996.1:806083-808983 GCF_001194135.2 Octopus bimaculoides | reverse complement strand
ATATATATAAGAAAAGGAGTGAATGTAAAGATATATTACTTAGGATATATCGTTAACAATTCAAAATCATTTACGAATATATCAATGGCCAGAACATGCAATCAAAAATTTAAATCACAATTATAACGGAGAGGGTTATGAAACCCCTTACATGCCTAGAAATAGCAATCAAAACCGCTATAAAGCCATTATAATCACTCATGTTTAATTTCCTCAACTATAAATGCTGTCGACAAGCGACAAGACATAAGAATCCAAAATTTAAATAAAAATAAAAGGTTAGTCCCCTATTGCAATTTCGAAGTTAGGAACAAAAATGGATCCATTCTTCTCTTCAGGAAGACATTCCTGTACATAAAATCAGCAACACAAAAAAGCATACGTTGGGGGCTTAAAGTGTCTCCCGACCGGCAAGAGTAATGTGTCAATGTCTATCTACACAATTCAAATTCTGAATTCAAACGACATGCACAGTGTTTATAAGAGCAAACCAGTTAAACGAGCCACGGCGAAAAAATAATAAAAGCAACTCCGTTATAATTGTGATTTATTCATTGATCGCTGACCAAACACCATTCAATTTTTTCTCCTTGTTTTTCTCCTTGTTTGCTCCATATTCTTTCTGTTGAAGAGCGTAGCTCGAAACGTTAAAGACTTTCTGTATTCCCGAGCGTTAAACTAATACATCCTTTTGTTGTTTACACCACCTGTCTTCGTCTGTTGTTGTTGTTTTTTTTTCGTACATTCTCCCATATATATATATATAGATAGATAGATAGATAGATAGATAGATAGATAGATAGATAGATAGATAGATAGATAGTGGAAGTCAATTCGCGAAGGAGTAAAGCCCTTCCTTAACTTAGTAAGTTCAATGCACTCATTCCAAGAGACCGTGAATTCGTTTTCAATGGATATCGTGTGGTATGAATCCAATTTTCACTTTAAACACCTGTAGAATCAGAAATGAACTGTACTCCAGGATTTTTATATGAGTTTATCTACTCCCAAGAAGTTCTTACGAGACCTGTTGATCCTTCACTACCAATAGTTCACCCGTATCAGGTACTATACTCTGGCTCAGAGTAGACCTGGGAACATCAGTGGTTAAAAGGTGACTCCACACTCCTCGAAACCATGGAACTCCGGTGCCAGGGCCCGACTACACGATGCAGCTTACAGTCAGCACACACATATGGGTGTATTCGGGTATACTCATGTATGCATATATGTATGGTCATGTATTTATATATATATTTGTTTCCTGCCAAGCCTATATATACATGAGAAAAGTCCAGCGACTGAACGATAGTTGAAGAGGAAAAAGATACAAAGAAATACTTACCTTAAATTTCAGTTGTATAAGTAACTGGACCCAAGTACTTGCATACATGCACTCAGACATGTGTGTGTATTACACATATGTACCACACATGGGTAAAGTGTGCACTTCTTACACATATGTACGCATATTATACCATTGTTTTGCAAAAGCATAGCACAAAGATGGCAGTTTCCTTCACTTTTGGCTCTGCGTACTTAGTTCGTTCGCAGTATATAACTTATTGACCATTACACACAATAAATAGCCTTTAAACACATAAATACTCTTTTAGTAATTCTCATTTTTAGAGTGTATGCATTTTGGAGAAACAATTCGTAAGTGTTTTAGTTAATTACATGAACCTAACTTCTTAGACGTTTAGTCAATATCTCGATATCGAATTGTCGAAGGTTATAATAATCAGTGTTATATCCCTTTAGTGAATTAATTGCCTTCTGCTGTCTTGAATATGCCAAATTACTTGCACCTCTGAGGACCCATGCACAGAATTTGAATTCAAATATACATATAAATTTCCATCCGGAAAATTTCACTTACAGTCATCGGTAAATTACTAACTATTATGGAGGACACCCAAAATTCCGAGCGGTGGTCACGACCAGGAACCATGTGTTTATGAAATGGAACCATACATCCATACTTGTGTTTACTTTAAACTGCATGAAGCCAACAAATATTTTCTGCGTAATAAGACACAATATATAAAATAGAGGTAAATATTTATTTTATTTATTTTCCGAAGTATAAAACAAATTTAGTTGTAAGTATAAATGAAAATTTAAATATTCATACTTTCTTTTCGAGCAAAATAAGTTTTTAAAAAATATTCAATAATCTAGTATATTTGTAAGTAAATTTTCAGCGGTGTGAATGAAAGTAGTGTAAATATAAATCGCTATTAAAAAGCTGGTGTATTCCCTGTCGATCAAATTTAAATAGTAATAAAAAAATATATATACTAATTTCATAATAAAGGAACAATGTCGTGGGAAAACAGATGCAGTACTAAAAATATATTTTCAAATCATAAAACAGTAGGAAAGCTGTGTAAAATATACGAGAAACAAAAAATATTCACAATTTAAATCCAGACACTATATTTAGAATGTGAGAAAGTAATAACATTAAATGAAGTTAAAATATGTTATTAACAATTTCTTTGTAGAACATGGTGTTTATTGCCCATAAGTTCCATATAATGTGAGGGGAGGATTTCTTTAAGCTTAAAATTATTTCTAACCATATTTCATCTAGAACTGGTAACCTTTTGATGGATGGATTCACGCTTCAGTGGGTGGATTCACTTTGTGCTGGAAGTTTTTAATCAAATGTTTCCAGGGTGCCATCTTGTAGGGTTGCTTTAATCACATCAACACGGTGAGAGTTTTTAAACCTGGTACTTATTCTATCGGTCTCATTTGCCGAACCACAAGATTACGGGGACGTAAACTCGCCTACGCCGGTTGTCAAGTGGTGATGGGAGGACAAAGACACACACACACATAGACACATACACACACACACACACACACACACACACACACACACACACACA
>NC_068996.1:804480-806031 GCF_001194135.2 Octopus bimaculoides | reverse complement strand
ATATATATATATATATATATATATATATATATATATATATATATATACAAGGCTTTCATTGGCCTGAGGTTATAGTAGAAAACACTTCCCATACAATTGGACTGAACACGGAACCATGTGGTCGGGAAGCAAGCTTCTTACAACACAGCCATGCCTGCGCCTATATATTAACTTTATAATACTATATAAACGATGTCTACAGTTGGTTAATGACAGTATATTCATGAATGAGCACGCGTGCGCGTTTCACTGCCGTGAACAAACTTATAATTAAAATTGTTACGCACATAATGTTACAAAAACAGATGTCTTACAATCAAATAAAAGGAACAGTAGTTCTTACTTCATGTCTGTCTAAGGATAAAACAGTACGAAGAAAATCCAAATTTTTTGAAAAGGACAATTCGGAAGGTCACGTATGTGCACGTGCGCGTGTATTTTACATAAACATATACACAAATAAGTTTAAATGTTCGAAATACGAGACTAGAAAAATAGCCAACAACTGATGAAGGGTCGTTCTTTGTGTTGTTTGTTTTGTTTTTCAATTGTGTCTTTCGTTGTTCGAAAGAATAGTTCATGTTAATATACTCGTGCTTCGTACGTTTTTGTTGTACACGTTTCATGACGTCCTGTTCCCACATATGCATATATATTTATATGCCCTAACTTTTCGAAACGCTTAGTTTTAGAATGGTGGCAATTATAAAGGAAATGTTCTCTATGTGGCCTGAGTTTTCTGTGCTCTGTTTATGTTCTGTTTCTCATTTTGCCCACGTTTTTTTTTGTGACGTCCTCTACCCACATATGCATCTATATATACATGTAGATGTAGGTATGTATATACATGTACGTATATATGCATATACTCACATATTATTTATATTATTATTATTATTATTATTATATATATATATATATATATATATATATATATATATATATATCACCAATACACACGCCCTCACATACACATATGCACAAACCCATACACAAACGTACAACACGCACAGCAACACCAACGCACTTGCCACTTCACCTTCCCCCACACACGCGCGCGTACATACGTATACACCCATATACATACTCATTCTCATACGCATACACACAACCACGTACGTACACAGCGCTATCACCCACTCATCACTTCGTCTCTCGCACCAAATCGAACTGCGGCTACTGACCTGTCCGAAACCACTCCTTTACACATAAATCACTCGCACGCACGCAGACAGACACTACCACACACACACACACCCTAATGATTTTCGCACTCTCCTACCTTAAAAAAAAGAACTCTCTCCATTTTCAGTCTTATGTAATGTAAACACAAACATGTTTTATTTGAACTTTTTTTCATGTCGTCCCCGACTTTCTCTCTGTCCTCTTTCTGACGAAGAGCCATGCTCTAAACGTTATCCACCCACTTTTTTCATCTTTACTGAACGTCAACCCAATACATCCCACGTGTACGTCTTTTTGACTGTTGTTTTGTTATTTTTAATTTTCGAATTAGTTAAATATATATATATATATATATATATATATATA
>NC_068996.1:802967-804384 GCF_001194135.2 Octopus bimaculoides | reverse complement strand
TGACAACTGGTGCTGGTGTATTTATGACCCTGTAACTTAATGTTTCAGCCAACGACCGATAGAATAAGTACTAGTGTTACAAAGAATAAATCCTGGGTCGATTTGTTTAACTAAAAACCTTTCAAGATTGTGCTCTAGCATGGCCGCTGTCAAATAACTAAAATGAATAAAGGGATCTACGTGTGTATGTGTGTGTGTGTGTGTGTGTGTGTGTGCGTGTGTGCGTGCGTGTGTGTGTGCGTGTGTGTGTGTGTGTGCGGTGGATGCCAACTCATACGTAAGTCCGAGTACTTGTTAAGTTGTAGATTTTTGGATGTTATCATGGAGGATTGCTAAGACTGCACATAAGTATTGCTGCCCGGTTCCAGAATAGTGCAAGCCGATTAACAGTCCTTTCCGATTAACAGATTGGAAGTATTATGTTCGGAAAGGACAAATTACTTCGTCACTAGAGGCGCTGTAGAATCTCTCCACCGTCATGTTTGGAAAAAATGTGATGAATATCCCAAGTTACCTACATGAAGGCTTGCAATTAAATACCAGCTGGTCAAACATCTATGCTTCAGTAACCAACATGAACGCAGAACAGCTTTCAATTGTGTAAAATCGGTTTCAACGAATGAAGCTTGCAAGGAAACGCCTTAACTTTCCAGAAATGCTCTACTCCCGGTGGCCTAGCATTGTCTTAGATAACCATTAACAATTCACAGGCTTTTGTATCAGAGTATCCTTCTCCTAGAAGGATACTCAGTTCAAACAATAATTAAGTATTCATCTATCCTAAGTGGATTTGTCGTTCTTTCGATCACCAGCACGAGTATTTCTATAACCCACGTTTCTAGAACACCGCCCACCATATTTAAAACATTTACGTATATGTGTAGATCGCTTTGTGCATGTGCGTGCGAGTGTATGTGTGTGTGCGTGTGTGTGTATATTATATATAAGAATGAAAGGGTCTTCCCGAACATAGACTCATAAGGCCGATTTCCCGTATTCGTGTTTTATATACTCCCCTATGAACGGGTAACCGATCCGTCAAAGGAATGCTGATTTTGTCATCATAGTGAACTGGAGCTGTAATGAATGATGTGTATTGCTAAAAAAAACACCGCGAATAGAAAGGTCTAGGAAGAAAAATCACAAATAACGATCGCTAGAGCAATGCACTGACCACTAAGTCATATTCCACACACACACACATCCACCACGCACGCACACACACACACACACACACACACACACACACACACACATACACATCTATGTATGTAAGTAAGTAGAAATTTACACGCAGATAAGTAATAAGAATATATATATATAAATAATACATACATACAAACATATATACATCTGTATCTATCTATTAGTCTGTCTGTCTATCTATCGATCTATCTATCTATCTATCTATCTATAT
>NC_068996.1:802261-802867 GCF_001194135.2 Octopus bimaculoides | reverse complement strand
CGACGCTCTTCCGATCTGCTCTGTGTGTGTGTGTGTGTGTACATGTGCGTATACATATGTATTAAGATTTTTCACACGCGTTAAATTATCTTAAAAAACGAAAATAAAATGTTTTTTCAACATCTCATGGAGAAAATGAAGAAATTGTTTATATTTTAGGAAAGTGTGCTACCGGATTCAATCACTTAAATAGGCAATCTAGTCATGCTAAAACAAGAGTCAAAAATTGAATTGAAAATCTAATTAATGTTTCCTGATATCATGAAAGATTACTTTAATCTAATTTTTATCAGTTTCATTTCTTTTCTATTTCAATGTGACAAAATCGTCTTAAAAACGCTTGAAACCATTTGCCCACATTGATAAAAATGTAAATATTTTCCTGATTTTATTCAGGATGAAGTTATCAAAAGCATTTTCCTGTTTTGTGTTTTTAATATGTACTCATACATGTATATTAATGAATATAGCTACCTACCTATCTACTTACCTACCTATCTATCTACTCATTTATCTATCTGTCTATCTATTTATATACATACATGCATACATATATATATATACATACACGTATATATACATATATGTATATATGTGTATATATAT
>NC_068996.1:800852-802251 GCF_001194135.2 Octopus bimaculoides | reverse complement strand
GTGTGTATATATATATATATATATATATATATATATATGAATACACAGAGAGAGAGAGTAATGCACATACACGCAGGCATATATGTGTGGGGGAATAATAATATATATTCTCTAATAAAGCTGGCAATATACTTGATTGAAATAGCCTTTTAAAAAGAAAGAGTAAATAATTAAAAAGTTCGATGCAATTTAACTTAATTGCGATAGAAGTGTAAGCATTTGTCACATAGAAAAACAGCATAAATATTTCATGCAATCATAGACACTTCACATACTCACGTCAAAACACACACCCAAACGCACACACACACATTCTCTCTCTCTCTCTCTCTCTCTCTCTCTCTCTCTCACACACACACACACACACACACACACTTTCTCTTTCTTCACTTAAATGTGTGTATTTCGTTATTCTGTGTGAAAACACATTTATACATACACATATGCACACATGCATATGTTTCTGTTTTCTTTTTTTTTAGTAATGATGTCTACGTTCGTTTGCAAGTGTGTACATATATGTGTTTTTGTGCGTGTACTTGTGTATGTGTGAATTTATAAACGTATAAAATTAAGTACGTGCTTAAAATTTCAAATTTGGATCTTTTTAAATGGAAGACACTGATTTATTAAAATGCGACAATTCGATACACACCTGGTGTTTTTCCTCCTTCTCTATCCTATAAGTCTCCGCTTTCTATTTCCTGTCTTTTTTTATTCCTCACTCCCCTTATACAGTTTCTCTCTTTCTCACCCTCTCTCTCTGTATCCTTCATTCACTCTTTTGCACAATTTGTCTCCATACAAGCATACATACAATATTCGCCCTCTCTCAATAGAAAACGTGTAACTCTTTCTCTTATGCTATCTATCTCTTACACAAACTTCTATCTTTGTGTATGAATGTCTCGAAGTTAAGTGTTTGTATATGGAAACATTCTCACATAGGAGGTTTTTAGGAAAAGAAAACAAAACAAAGAAAACTTGGTGAAGTAATAAAGATGAATATTTAATAATAATAACAGATTGAGCAGATTGCTACAACTTTTTTTATATTCTACTCTACCAATAACAAGAACACCATCATTAAAAATGTAAAACGGGAGAGAAAGCGGGAGAGCGAAAGTGAGAAAGAGAGAGAGAGGTAGAGAAAGGGAGTGGAGGAGAGGCATTGTTATCAACAACACCATCACATTCTATAAATTTTAATGTCTGCAAATGCAATTCACAGCCGCCATTACAAACTGAAAATGTCGAGTAGTTGCTATACGTGCACGATTAAAAATCATATTTAACACACATATACACGTATCTGTTCATGTGTGTGCACGTACACGTACACACACACACACACACACACACACATATATATATATGCAGTTTCCGTCTACCAAATCCA
>NC_068996.1:799940-800754 GCF_001194135.2 Octopus bimaculoides | reverse complement strand
TATATATATATATATATATATATATATATATATGTATGTATGTATGTATATATGTATATATGTATGTGTGTTTGTGGACGCTTGTTTGTGTGTGTTATAGAGTTTTTGGGTAAAAAATTACACAACCAAGAAAGAGAAAAGAGAATATTCAAAACTGTTTTATCAAATTTATTGACAGTTGAAAACTTAACTAAATTTCATTCTGCGTTTCATGGTTCTGATTTTTGATATAATGTAATACTGGTGGTAATGTTTAGTGAAATTTACGGCTTCAAGGTCACACATAAATGCACACATAGAAGACTTGGAAGACAGAAGGTGATACATAAATATTTACATGCATAAACATATGTGAGTGTACATAGGCATGTGACGTGTTTGTGTGTGTCTTGACAATGTGCGATGGTTGTAAACGAGCATCAACATTATACAAGTGATGTTCTTTGTTCTCACTTTTCTACGAAAACAAGGCCCTGGAGGAAATATTACTTTGCTTGGAAACAGTGAACAGCTGGTTACAGAAAGGGCATCTAGCCGTAGAAAATCTGCCTCAACGACTTCCTTACTACCCACGTGAGCATAAAAATGGTGACGTGGAAGCGATGATGACGATTCTACTTTTCCAAAGATTTACTGCGTGAGCATAAGTGTCTACTTTGTTTACAGAACGCGCAATGCTCCCATCCTACACACACACAAACTCGCACACTCATATACACACAAACACACACAATGTAAGTATGGTTGGATACAAGCACACCCTGTATACATACGTATACATACATACATATATATATATATATATATATATATA
>NC_068996.1:797085-799593 GCF_001194135.2 Octopus bimaculoides | reverse complement strand
TATATATATATATATATATATATATATATATGCATGTATGTGTGTGCGTGTGTATTAAAGCAGTAAATTATGTATAATGTGTATGAGTGTGTGTTTGCTCGCGCGTATGTGCACACATGCACGCACGCACACGCACACACACACGCACACACGCTCAGACACACACATTCACACACACACACGAAGCAACTGTCTCTTCAAAAATTCTGTTTATGTATATATGTATGTATGTGGATATATACATTCATACGTCTTTGCATCTAAAGAACATTGTCTTTTCGTCTGGTAATTTGTAAATGTGTATACACCGGGATTTGTTTCTGGACTTTATTTTCCTTCCATTTACTTTTCAACTAACTCCATGACTAATCTATCATACACTTAATAATCTTTACTTGTTAGTTTCACCACCAAATTACCCCTCCAACCCCTTTTCATTCAGAACTGGATGAAGTTTAATCTGATAAAAAGAATGCTTTGCGGATGATGAATCAGAAGTCGTAAAATATAAATAATATTACCAACTGAAATGTTTCAGATTGACAGGCATTGCTTCTAAAGATAATCTTAAACATGAATCACCATTAAGGTTCTCTTCAAACGCGCTTAGATTTGAAACAGGAAATAGCCAATAGAATTGATATACTACTTCTAGATAGTGTGGCAACGAATCGGAATTGAAAAGCTAAACAACAACAAAAAAGACGTGTATTAATATGTTGCGATATGTAGCGGATATTATTTAAATAATAATATTTTTCGTTTTTGAATTTTAAGTCAGAAATTTCTTACGGCGCAGTAATTACATGCACGATTCTCAGAAACAACTAAGGACGTTTGACGCGAAAACAGGAACCGCCATACAATGTATACAATGTATGTTGTGGTCATCGTTTAGTCTCTCAAACTAATCTGTAAGCACAGGTGTTCTAACCATTACCGTTTCACTTCTTTTAGACTGAAGCTATCTAGGACAAGATTATCCATTGTGGCCTCAGTGTTTTAAGATGCTAATGGAGGTCTGACTGCTCTTTCTAGAAGATCGAGCAATCGCATTGAGATACATGTAACCTTTGTTATTGTCCTAAGGCAAATATGAAGCGTAGATTATCTAAAATTATATCAGTTGAGAAAGGGCAAGTGTCTTAAAATGTGAAAATTTAATGCAAGTTTATGGATGATCTGAAAATGTATCTCCAAAATTGCTATAAATGCATCAAATGAACTGAATGTGACACATTTGCAAAGTAGTCTTTCATATGGTTTAGCAGAAAAATCAGTTTATGGTGTTTTATTTCGCAAGAAAAATTAATGAACGTGCTATTCAATCGAAGCTAACCGTGGATGAGATGCATGGCGAAATCGCAATCACTGAATGTGGTGATAAAAACAAACAAAAAACCTCATTCGAATATGCAACCTTTTCTCACATAGATCGCTGTTTTGATGAATAACTTGGATCTGAAATAACGTATTGAAATAGATAATATTGCTTTTTAATAGAGTCGTGCTTGTTATCTCACTAATAAATAAACACAAACAATATATGTTATTTACTGGTCACTTAACAGTTAGACATAAACAGAGATCAAAAAGAAAACAAAAACATGTGAAGATAGAAAACAAAAAGCAAGTAAAAAAGCAAACATACAATGTTAATATTTCATAAACTTAATTCCGGTTATTTATCATGCTCTCCCAGCCACTACGTCATTATAGCCCCCTCCTTCTGAAGTACCACGACCTTCATTCAATTACTTACTCATTCTTTCTCCTCCGTCCCTCTCTCCCTTCCCCAAAGACCCAACACCGTCACCACAAACTCGACCCCAATCAAGAACAATAACAATGATTGCAATAGAAACCTAAACTGCAAGAATACCAAGAATGACAATAGCGACATTAAAAACATCAGCACCAACAATAACATCTAAATCAACTAACTGTAAACACTATTCCTACCCCCACTTCATGCTAACACCAATGACTGACTCTTCATTCACCGCAAAAAAAAAAGAACAGGAAAGGAACGAAAAAAATAAGAGAAAGCAGCAAACGAAACACTCCACACAACGCCCTTCCGAAACATACAAAAAAAAGTGAACATTGGGGGAAAAAAAAGACAACCGAAAATAAGTAAAACATGTATAATAAAACACATTAATAACAAGAACGTGGCGTAAGGAGTTCATAGGAGGTTGTCTAGGTTCCCTTTTATGCCAATTTGAACAGAAGAAAGGTCGACACGATAAGAGCGAACAAAAAATAAACCCACCCCGTATTTTTCAAGTATTTTATTCACATCCTCCCACACCCCCACCACATTATTTGTAGAGTAAATGTGGATAGAAAGGCTAAATAGCAAGATGAATATATGAATATTTTAGAACTGTTATCTATCTATATCTGTCTGTCTGTCTGTCTATCTATCTATCTATCTATCTATCTAAATATATATGTTTACATATATGTGTATGCGTATATATATATATATATATATATATATAT
>NC_068996.1:795850-797055 GCF_001194135.2 Octopus bimaculoides | reverse complement strand
TATATATATAAAACTTTGTAAGTAGTTTTGGTTGATGAAAACACTGGATTTAGTGGACATCCTTATTACTAATTTGCTTTTTATTCACCTAACTTCGTGTTGCACGTTTTATACTAAACTGGCTTGGTGCCTCAATTTAAGTACCTAATTCAACTGAATCTTAATTATTTTTCTTATACGCACGCACACGCACATGCACACACACACACACACACACACACACACACACACACACACAAATATATATATGTATATACATACACATACTTACGTGTGTGTGTGTGTGGTGTCTATGTTTGTCCCCCACCATCGCTTGGCAATCGATGTTAGGGTATGGTGAGTGGAGAACATATTTTGATAGTATCGTGGATGGCTTGCTGTGGGGCGGTATCGATTGCTTTTTTAATTAGCTACGCGCCAACTCCTATAAATGAGATAAAACGTACTTTGAAGAGATTGCTCGATTTACTAGAAATCGCAGTCGAATATCCCTTATGTTTCATTCTATTGTCCTAAAAATGCAAAGTCATTGGGTTAATGTAGTTTTGAGTATATCAGAGGCCAAAATAAAAAGAAAGGAAAAACGAAAGAAAAAGATGGGATAGTCAAGATTCGCATGATATCCCCCCCCCCCCCACGGGCTAAATAATAGCAAAACCGTTAGCATATTCCTCTAATGTCATAAATAGCAACACTCCGAACATCCCATCTGTATCAATAAATAAATGAGCAAATAAATTCAAGTCAGGGAAATAAAGATAAAACATTGTTCCCACCGAATCAACCAGATTTAACACATCCATTCTTCTCCTCCCACTACAACCACCACTACTACCAATACCACCGCCACGCATCAGCTTCTTCATTGTTATCACAATTAGGACGACCATCTTCACAATGACTTTAATTATCATCATTAGCCTTAGAAACAGCCTTCCTCCACCTCTACCACTACCACCTAACTTAATCATTAACAACATGAGAAGCAGAACCACCCACTACCAAAACACCCTTATCGCTATCATCCGCAGAAGGGACCCAGTCACTATCATACTCATCTACCCGGGGAGCGGTTACGTGATATTACTTATATATGTATGTATGTATGTATGTATGTATTTGTATGCATGTATGTATGTATGTATGTATGTATGTGTGTATATGTATGTATGTATGTATGTATGTGTGTGTATGTATGTATGCAT
>NC_068996.1:790140-795840 GCF_001194135.2 Octopus bimaculoides | reverse complement strand
TGTATGTATGTGTGTGTATGTATGTATGCATGTATGCATGCATGTGTGTGTGTATGTATGCATGTATGCATGCATGTGTGTATGTATGCATGCATGTGTGTATGTATGCATGCATGTGTGTATGTATGTATGCATGTATGTATAGATATATGTATAAATAGGTATGTGTGTGTGTATGCTTGCACGTGTGTGTGTATGTATGTATATGCATGTATGTGTGTCTGAATGTATGTTTATATGTATGTCTGTATATATATGTTTGTATGCACGTATGCATGTATACGTGTGTGTATTCATATACGTAAGCATGCATGTATGCATCTACGTATGTGTGCGTGTATTCGTTAACGATTTGTAACGTTGCCTCCTCGTTCTCCATTATTCATTCATCACAATACAACCATAACCTCTCCAATGCACACGAATTGTTTATTTTTCTTTGTTTTGATTCTTGTGAGTATGGGTGGTGTTGGTGGTGGGTGGGAGGGGATTTTTTTATTGTTACTTTTCACCAGGAATGAGGTTTCTGCCAACCGACAAGATAGCCTCTCCGTTGTTAATTGACCTGTTAAATATAGCAGTTAAATACGCTTGAATTCATACCCTTCTATTTCAAATGTGTGGGGGGAAAACATAGAAAATAATGTAGTGTTTAATAAATAAAACAAGATGGTTCGGGTTGGATTCACTTTCATTAACAGCTTATGCAGTAAAAGCTTACCTAGGGTTAAGCAATAATAAAATAAAAAAAATATTCCTGATAGCAATTTTAAGCTCGGTATAAAAACATCTATCTGCCTTTCCTATCTACGTATGTAGGTGTGTATGTATATATATATGTATATATAATAGATAGATAAATAGATAGATAGATAGATAGATAGATAGATAGATAGATAGATAGATAGATAGATAGATAGATAGACAGACAGACAGACAGACAGACAGACAGACAAAAAGGTAGGTAGGTAGATATAGATAGATAAACAGACAGACAGATAGATAGATAGATAGATAGATAGATAGATAGATAGATAGATAGATAGATAGATAGATAGATAGATAGATAGATAGATAGATAGATAGATAGATAGATTTCGTGAGACTAGCTCCCCTTCCAGATAAGGTAAACCAATTACAAATTGTATCAACACCGAATAAGAAAGCGAGATAATCTCAAGGAACAATAATTCCACAAAACAGGCATACCAATTAAGGAAAAGACAGTTTGGTTGTAGGGTGAGATTTACACAGCTGTAGACATATTTGAGCCGTGTTCAGTGTCATCAGCTCAACAATCGTTCTACTGCCTCAGTTCAGCAATCAGGACAATAATACACAAAATTGAGTAGAAGGTATTTATGGCTGACCGAGGTAATTTAAACGAATGAAACGAAAACGAGCTACGAAAAATATCAGAATGTTCAGTGTCACGCATTTGAACAACACCAGCGAATAAGGGTATATGAAAAGCCATACAAGAAAAAATTCTTGGTATTTTGACTGGCGTTATATTACCTATGAATGCATTTTTGAGCGGAATATGCAGGCTTATCTATCGCCCATTCATCCCTCTCTGTTAGCACTTTCATAGTTTTCCCCTTCACCTACACTACCAACAACAGACATAACACTACCCCACGGAAGTGACTTGCATCTCTCGATCTCATTCCAGCTGTTTCGCTATACGGCAGAATACCTCATAATGCAAGCAGATATTTACACTCACACAACTAGTAAGGAAATGCGAACAATACGTTTACGAATCGGTGTGCGCCTCGCAATTATATGTTCATGCATAGTGAAGTGTGTGCGTGTATGTGTGTGTACGTGTTAGAGAGTTGTGTATGTATGCTTGTATGTATTCATATACATGTACACACACACCATTTCTGTGCGCGCGTGTGAAGGTGCGCGCGCATGTGTGTAAGTGTCGTGTGGACATTTTATCATGTCGAAAGTGTCATGAAATGACTTGAGATAGTTTTGAACGTTGCATCTTTGATGTTTTCCATTCTTTCACTTTCACGGTGATTTGATGTTTTCAGTCAGCGAATAGTTAAATAAGATCATAGCAATTTTTAGGAAACGCACGCACGCACAAACACACAAACATTCACAAACACACCACACATGCACACAATCTCTTTCGCAAACTCACACAGCACGCTTAAGCACAAGACGGACACGTGCATCAAAATCATCATAACCATCAACGTCATCATCATCATCATCATCATCATCATCATCATCATCATGGAACTCGTGACTTCATTATGATTTAATGTCTATTTTTCCGGCAGACTTCTTCTCTTCCTATGTTTAGACGGGTCTAATTAGTTCCACCAGCCAGAGAAAAATGACTGTAAATAGGAAAGAGGGGAATAATGACAACACTGTGCACCGCTGCTTGCACACTTGTGTTAACTAAACCAAGGAAGAAAGATATTTTACGGCTGGATGGCCTTATAAACACCAACAGCTTTATACGTGTGTGTGCGTGTGTGCGCGCACACACGCGCGCGTATGCGTGCGTCCATGAACATGTGTGCGTGCGTGCATGCGCATGTGAGTGTATGCGTGTGTGCATGCACATATTTGTGTATGTATGTGTGTGTGCGTATTTGTCAATGCGAAAATGAAATAGACAGAGAAATGTTTCTGCTTGTCTTCTTACGATGCCATGCTTTGTTATCTAATAGAATGTTTTCGATAATGCTGAAGAATGTATTGCAACTCCATTCATGTTCGGAGTTCAAATCCCATTGCGGCCAACATTTTTTCCGCTATTCAAAGGGATACAGCAGTAGTCAATTTCATTGACCATGTTCGTACATGTGCGCGCACACACAACATACGCAGCTATAAAGTTGTAACTATGGTGTTAATATAAGAAATCTTTATCAAGAAAACTTGTCAATTGGTAGAATAAGTTGATAAGGGGATCCAAATGATTTGGGTCCCATTAGGATTTCGATTTCACTGTAATTCTTTTTGCAGTCGAACATAAAGCAACAATTAAATAATGGAGCCGGTTTAATCGACGATACACTTTCTTCACCAAAATATGTGCTTGAAAGTCAGATATTGGACAAACATTTTTGCTTGTCCAGTATCTGGACATGAACTGGACAGGGGATTGACACAACACACTTTGATCAATCCCTTAACACCTATTACAATTTCCACAAGGAGAGGAAGGTATGTATAAAGAGAAAAGGAATCTAGTCGATGTTGCTGCTGTAGTTAAAGCGGCAAGCTCGCAGAATCGTTTGCATGCCGGAGAAAATGCTTAGCGGTATTTCGTCCGTCTTTACGTTCTGAGTTCAAATTTCGCCAACTTCGACGTTGCCTTTCATCATTTCGGGATTGATAAATTAAGTACCAGTTGTGCACTGGGATCAATGTAATCATCTTAAACCCTTCCTCAAAATTGCTGACCTTTTGAAAACATTATTATTATTATTATTATTATTATTATTATTATTATTATTATTATTATTATTATTATGTGGAGAATTGGAGATTCGAGAGACAGTTAGACAAAATGCCTAGTCGTATTTCTGGCTCATTACTTTCTAAGATTAGTTTCCTCTGAGATCAACCTTGCCTTTCATCCCCGTGTTATCGATAAAATAAAGTACCAATGAAGTGCAGCGATGGATTTTATTGACTGATCTCACCCCAAATTTCAGGCCTTGTCTTATGCCAGAAATTATTAATAAGGATGGTGGAAGGCCAATTTGCAGTATTTCCAGTGGAACTTTGCGTTTTGAGTTCAAATACTGTCAAAGGAAACCTTGCTTTTTTATTCTTCTGGATTGAATAAAATAAACTGTTAGTCAACTTAATCCTGCTTCTGCATTTGGAACCTCCTTTAAATGTTTCAATGCTAGAAGTAGTTCGGAAAAAAAGAAATTATTTTGATATTATGTCGTACATATACTTTGACTTAAACCCATACATTTTTCATTACGTTGGACCAATGAAATAGCTGGGGACAATTTACTCAGCTACAAACTCTTCCTAGGAATATGTAACTTTGTTGGAAATAACCATCACTGTGTATTTATGCTTGTTATTGAAAACAAGTTGAATCGTTGAATAATGCCAATCAGGTTCGCGTGGAGATTGCTGAGAAATACTACAGTGGTATAGAAGACCATCAATTTGTGTACAAAGTTACACTGGAGTTTTATGCAGAGCAATTATCTGAATGGAGATAGGGTATATAGACTTGTAATCAGGTCATAGCGTATCCTTTTTGTTTATTATTATTTATATGTGATCGAAAGAGTTATAAGTCATCAGTTTTAAGATGGTCTAAATGTAAATTGTCTACGCGTAGAAGTTTATATAAACCAAGATTTATTAATTGTAGTTGGCAATCTGAAACATATATTTGGCAACTAAAAGTAAACTAATTGGAGATGCAGTTATGTGTACATATCCATATGTATGACATGGGTATGTTTATACTTGTGCGTAGAAGTGTGTATGCTTCAGGGTTGGAAGTGCCACTTTTGATACTGTTAATTGTATTGTTTACAATGACCAGCACCAGGTAGGCTCTCAGTCAATTTGGAACCAATTCAATCAATAATACCATCCTTTGAAATGCATGGCCTCCCACCAAACTTTAAAATATTTTTACAAGGGCTTGAAGTTGATAGAAATAATAAAATTTAGAATCAAAAACTTTCCGGTTCAATATTTCTTTCTATATATATCAAATCCTCTAGATAGGACTTTGTTTTACATCTACCTGGGTTTAATAAAATGAGTATGAGACATATACTAAGCTCTTCTCAATATATTTAGTTGTATTTATGACTTTATGTCAGTGTCCGAAATCGTTGCCTCCTACTTTTAGAGTAGTTTTCCTTGAAAACGGTAAAGTTATAGTTTCTCATGCCTCCACGTGCAGCGATATACAAGTGTCAGTTAGGTATTGAGGTAGTTCCAATCAATTAACAAATTCCTTTAAACTTCATTAGCGTTCCGAATAACATCATTTTTTATATGCTATCAATGACGGCAAAATTTCGAAGCAAAATTTTGTATTTAGTCTTTAATCTAAGATTCAAATCCTGCTGGGGTTGTCTTTCTTCATACATATTTAATAAAATAGATATAAATTAAGCAAAGCGATTAACTTAATCGACTATGAAGTCTTTTTCCTTTGTAAACAAATATTATTCTTGTGAATAATGAAATGAAGTGCCTTCACATATAATTTCTTATTCATAACATCATAACAATAAAATAATAATTAGTATAATTATAACTACCATTTAATTTTTTTATCTTAATATTTATAGATTTTAATTATAGCTGTTAACATAAACCTTAATCGTAACTATTATCAATATCCTTCTCCGCAGCAATATGTTTATAATACTTTTCATCATCATAATTATAATCACCTATTAAAATAATCCTTACAATATGATAACAGTTATTCTTACGACCAGAATCACGAATAACCAACTTTCGGCATTTCGAGAAGCACTCAGTATTTCTCTTCATAAAAAATATTTTAAACAAATATATCTATCGAAAACAATTAAAAATAGCAAATTATTTTTGAAATAACTTCTTTTAAATAATAATAATAATAATAATAATAATAATAATAATAATAATAATAATAATAATAATAATAATAATAATAATAATAATAATAATAATAATAATAAT
>NC_068996.1:789104-789448 GCF_001194135.2 Octopus bimaculoides | reverse complement strand
ATATATATATATATATATATATATATGTGTGTGTGTGTGTGTGTGTGTGTGTGTGTGTGTGTGTGTGTAATTTGTATGTGTTAGTGTGCGGGTGAGTGACAGTGTATGTAACACAGAGAAAGAGAGCGACAGAGAGCGGGAGGGAGGAAAGAATGAAAAAAGGAAACCAAGAAGTATGTTTGTACCTACACCCATGTAGACATTTATTTCTGTCGACAAACATTTTCATGGTAAACGGTAAATGACGAAAGAAAAGTATCACAGATACATACGACACACACAAACATATAAATATATAATAATAATAATAATAATGATGATAATAATAATGATAATAATAATAA
>NC_068996.1:788372-789094 GCF_001194135.2 Octopus bimaculoides | reverse complement strand
AGAGAGAGAGAGAGAGAGAGAGAGAGAGAGATGTATATGTATATATATATCTATATATATAAATTTGGAGTGCAGTATAATTATCAAAACAAATACACATTTTACTTTATCTATTTCGTAACTTGAATAAATTATTGTTGAATAAAAATAGCAATGTTCTACAGACAGACATACATACACACACACATATATGCATACATACATACATACATACATACATACATACATACACACATAGGTGTCAGACGTGTTACGCGTATTTCCAGTCAAGACCGCTATGGAACGTGCGTGTTGTATCCTATCTAGTTCATTGACTCTTAAATATTTGTATGGCTGGTTTTCGTCTAGTCCTCTTATTTCATTGGCTTTATCAAGTGTGATGTTGCTACTCTTAACTAGTTTTCCTCTTTTCAGGGTTGCTTTAGCACATTTTTCTAATCCGAATTTCATATCTATTTCTTTGGTAAATTCATGTACTGTCTGTAGTAGTGTTTCCAGCTCGTTGTCATTTCTAGCGTATAATTTTAGGTCATCCATATAGAAAAGGTGGCTGACTGTTTTGCCGTAACATTTGTATCCGCATCCAGTTCTATTTAGCAATTCAGTTAAAGGTGTGAGTGCCAGGCAGAACAGAAGTGGAGAGAGCGTGTCTCCCTTGAATATTCCTCTTCTAATGGGGATGGCTTTCGTTTTCACCAGTCCCTCTTTTGTTTGGAGCTGTT
>NC_068996.1:781896-788265 GCF_001194135.2 Octopus bimaculoides | reverse complement strand
AAGTGTGATGTTGCTACTCTTAACTAGTTTTCCTCTTTTCAGGGTTGCTTTAGCACATTTTTCTAATCCGAATTTCATATCTATTTCTTTGGTAAATTCATGTACTGTCTGTAGTAGTGTTTCCAGCTCGTTGTCATTTCTAGCGTATAATTTTAGGTCATCCATATAGAAAAGGTGGCTGACTGTTTTGCCGTAACATTTGTATCCGCATCCAGTTCTATTTAGCAATTCAGTTAAAGGTGTGAGTGCCAGGCAGAACAGAAGTGGAGAGAGCGTGTCTCCCTTGAATATTCCTCTTCTAATGGGGATGGCTTTCGTTTTCACCAGTCCCTCTTTTGTTTGGAGCTGTTTGGAGCCGTATGAGCCCTTGCAGCATCCCTTCTGCACTTCTGGAAACAGGTTGTTATTTATTTTCCAGGTGCTTACTCAATCTTTGCGATATTATTGCAGTAAATGCTTTGTATATTGTAGGGAGACAGGTTATAGATCTGTAGTTTTGTGATTTCTCCGTTTCCGTGGATTTGGGAATTAAGATGGTTTTTCTTTTCGTGAGCCATTCAGGCATTGTCTCTGGTTCTGCTAGTATGTTGTTAAAGTTTTCGGCCAGCTTTTTGTGCATTCTGTCAGGTGTTTTAACCAAAAGTTGGGGATCTTGTCGTGCCCAGGTGACTTCCAGTTGCTTAGTCTTTGCAGTGCCTGGGTGATCTCTCAGTTGTTATAGGGGTCCAGAGTTGCTCAGGTGCTAAGTTCGTTGTTTTAATGGTCCTTTTCTGGGGTTGTTGCTTCACCGACCATATTTGTTTCCAAAATTCTTCCACTTCTTGTGGGTGCAGCAGTAATGTCTATTTTATTTTTTGCCAGTTCTTGATAGAATCTTTTGGGGTTGGATTTGAACTGTTTGTTTTGTTCAAAGAAATGTTGGCGTTTCTCATACCGGCGTATCCTTTGTGCTTTGGCAAGGATATCTTGCTTTAGTTTTTCTTTTGTCTCAGGTAAGTCTTTTTCTGTAATGCTGTATTTGTACAGTATTTTTGTTTTCTTCTTATTTAGTTGTGTTGATTGTCTACTAATTTCGTTGAGAATCGATAAATATTTTCTCTTTATTTTATTTTGTTCTGGATGTTATTTATCCACAAGGTCTGTTTCGGTGGTAGAACTCCTGTTCGGATGGCTTTGAGTGAGTATTCTGCTTCTTTTGTGGCTGCAGTGGCTGCCGCATAAATTATGTCATTTAGCTCGGTGATATTGCCTGTTGTTTCTGTGGTTGTTAGTTCCGTGACGGCCACGTTTATGCTATTTATTATTGATGTTGTTTTATTGTCTATTTTGATTTTTGGGAGATATAATCTGTGGTCCATTCTAAGATCTGTGGTTTTCAGTTCTTTGGTTATTCTTATTTTCATAGTATCGTAATTATTAGGTTTCCCTTCGTTATTCCCAGGCTTTAGATTTGTTTTGCCTTCCTTTTCATTCATATGCTTGTCTGTGGTGTTCTGGTTTAGTGCTTTTTGTACATTATTATACATCTCTACGGTCTGGGATTGTTGTTTTTTGTTTACTTCATTTTTGGCGGAAATGTTACGTTTGTCCTCGTGTTCTGCTATCTCAGTGCTTATATTATTATTTGACATTGCTGTGTGACTACTATCTAGATTTTCCTGATGTATTTTTCCTTTCAATTGATCTATTTCTATTTCTGATATATTTTTTGCTTTTAGAATATATCTTCTTATGTTAGCTAGTTTATTAGGGTTCGTTGTTTTATCGAGGTCTTTATTTAGATTATTTTTCTTCCATATTTTATATGTATGTGTTGTTGCGTTTTCGTTCTTTGGGTAGAGCACTGCTGTGAAATAAGCGTGTAGGATCGAAATGTATTCCTCACGTGTCTATTTATGCCGTTTTGGTTTTGTTTGCGGGACATGAGGAACAACGTCCGGCCCTTTATTTTGACGGTCATCGTTTTCGTAGAGTACCGGTCCGTTCATTTCTGTTGTCAGATTGTTTTGCACGTTCAGATCTTCGTACTTTTTGCGTAACAATCTTACAGTGCGCACTTCTCGGTTGTTATTCTTGGGTGGAAGAATACCGGTATTATTTAATCTGTCTGTAATTTTTTTGTACATGGTGTTTGGGGCCGAAGATGGTCTGGTGTTGATGTAACAAGTGTTTACGTTCGCTGTGGAGTGGGGTGGAGGTATCAAGTTAAAATACATCATTATATTTGATAAAATAGAAATAAATTTCAATGAGTATTACTTACTCGGATATAGTCCAACCCTTTGTCAGCTATTTTTTGGGCTCCATGTGATGCCTTTATTTCCGATGTTTTTGGATAAATTTCGGAGCAGTGATTTATCATTCTCGCTTGTTAAACGTCCCCGGTGTAATATATTATTATTATTATTATTATTATTATTATCATTATTATTATTATTATTATTATTATTATTATTATTATTATTATTATTATTATTCAGGTCACTGCTTGGAATCGAACTCGGAATCTTGGGGTTAATAGCCCACGCTCTTAACCACTACGCTATATGCTCGTGTGTGTATATCTATGTATGTATATCGCATGTGTATCAATTATATATGCAATTTATTATGAAAAGTTGGTTAAATTAATGAAAATCTTTCTTGTGTGACTTTATTGATCATATAAGATATGTAATCACGTAAACATCTTTGTATGAGTCGATGTATGAGTCTGCGCTACTATTTGGCCTGAGCGGAACGTACAAGACTCATAGAAATTATAAAAGAAATTATCTTCAAACTAGTTGCATGGCGCGAATACTTGCAAGTGAAATCTGCTTCAGATAGAGGTCCCACGTGGTAGTAGAAAGAAGAATTTTACTAACCTCAGAACACAACGAAATGGAGAAATAGCGTAACGATTCGAAACCAAAGCACGTACAATTTCGCCAGTCGACTACACTTGGATAGAAATTTATTTTAGCGACATTGGAAGGATGATAAATTTGTACTCGGCAGTATTTAAATGCAGTGCGTAAAGTGTTACAGTATAAAAGCAGGAGGCATTTTGCTCCTACGCTCTCATGATTCTGCCAATACCTAAAGAGGAATTCGTTTACTAGAATTATTAAGCTGGAAACAAAATGTATATAATTAAAATGGGGATATGAAACATATCAGCCGTATTTACGTAACTTGTAAGATGGACCGGAATGTAGTTGCCAGGTTATTTTCCCTGCATCATCAGTCATATGCCATTTTACGGCAACTTCTCCTGGGCACAGTTCTTTTTATTTTCTTTATTTGCTTTGTTTTTTGTTTTTTGTTTTGTTTTTTGCTTTGTGTTTTTGGGAGTCATTAGAATCTGCGAGTCCGTTTTGACATTCTTCCCACGTCTTACTTTTTCTTAAATCTGACTTGATCACGTTACTGTATTACTACTGAAAAAACACTGCAAACTATAGGTCTACGTCATGTCAGTAACTTTTATTGTAATTCTTGTGTTCCTTTGAACCATGTTCTGGGGCAAAAAATGGATAGCTACATATATGTCTGAGAATTGCAACTTGTTTTGAGAGCATTTTTAGTTTTAAAGGTACAGAAGATTTTGCTGTAGTTTTCTCTTTTCCAATTGAAACAATTTATTCCGAACGGGTTGGGAAATTTAAATTGCTTCTAAGTTTTCGTTGAAAGTGATATATTACTTTCTGGGTCAAAAACAACTGCTACATATGACATAGTCGTGTGTGATAGCAATTCTGGATATGAAAGGTAATGCTTATAAATAAACTTTTAAAAGTTTGTGATACAAATCTCTTTATTTCTATTGCTTAGCCCGGAGTCTTAAAGGCAGCTTTTTCTCAGACAATTACAATTCTTTTTATTAGTACTCCAACAAAATTTTTGGGGGGAATGCTAAATTTTGCAGAGAGAAGCAAAATTCGTATTCATTCTATAAGAGTTAAATATATTAATAGTAATAACAATTGCAGTGTAATATTCTCTCATATACATTTAGTAGGAAAACTGGCCAGAATTAGTTAAGAGATTATGAGTTCTGCTATTTTGGAAGGTAGATACCGTCTGTTCTTGTTTATTGGCTCGTGTCATGATCACTTCTTTCCGAAAATGAAGAATAATTTTTTAGTCAGAGTACAACACCTATAAAGCACACCATCTTGTCCTGGTAAATTCTTGGATATTATCTTTTAGAAGTCTTCAACACAAAATTTTACTCCGGGTGCTGATTTTTTTATATCGTTTCATTGGTGGTCCTGGGTGTCTGAAAATCTTGTCGCTTATAGGTCTTCTGCAAGTGTTCCTCCAGTTCATCTTTGTTACATATCAGTTTACAATTTTCCTTCTTCTGTAACAGACCTTTTGCAAACTGAAAAGGATTATCGATGTACCTGGACCGTCTTCTTTCTCTTCTCCACCCAAAAAGTGCTAACTCTTAGAAACGCTCCTTAACATCACTTCAGAGCAATTTCAACGGTCTCTTTATTTCACTTATCTCAATCCATCTATCCCTCAAAGACTTCTTTTCCTACCTGACTTCTCCTATAAGGTGACTCTTCCTGCCTCCGACTACATTTGGCATGTTGTCTTCACTTAAGGTGCCAAACATTTCCTTGTAGATATTATAGATAGAATTGGTAAGTAACTGGAGCTCCTCTTCCACCTACAATCAGTACTGCACTTGAAGTTCCTTGGTCACATAATCTTTTTGGTGCAAAGATACACACGCAAACACATATATCTATGCACACACACACACACACACATACACACACACATATATATATATATACCTAACACACTCAATGTTGTATCACCTCGATGCTTAAATGTTTAATATAAATTGCTCGACATTGTAAACATTACAAATACCAAAGAGATATTCATACATGCATGCAGGTACACATTTACATATACAGAAAAGCACAGCGATCGGTATCTGCAAAACATTCAACAAAATATCTGAAAATAGCCCTTGATATTGTGCGCAATGTTTCGCTTTCATGGCTATCCATCAATATGGTTAGATCCTTTGTGCTCGATACGTTTCTTGTATGTTTGTATGAATGTAAATATGTATGCACACGTGTGTGGATATATGTGTGCGTGTTCGTGTGTCAGTCTTCGGGGTTTTGGACATTTATGCCTTAATCTCTGGTAAGGAATTTCTCAGGTTTCCGCTTACCTCATCTTATACCAATGTGCTTTGCACTTTGTCCAGTGGCAGTACAACATTGCATTCTTTGTCATAAATGGCATTCATCAAATTGATACATGCCATAATTACAGCTAAAGGTAGATGCTGAAGAGACTCAGCATTCGGTCTGTTATTTTGCCCAGTAACTCTTGCAGTCGATTCCTTTTGACGAAGAATATACATAGAGTGAGTGCATGCCCACACCCACACACCCTTATATGAAAACAGCACAGACTGTGTATGTATGTGTTCAGAATACACAAATAAACGATCAAACACAAATATACATATATGTCTAACTACATATACATATATATGAATATGAATTTAACACAGACACACACACACACACATACGCACACAAATAACATACAACTAGACATAACTTATTTAACATTTAACTTGTATCTGTATGTGTGTATTTAATACGCACGCACGCGTATTTATGCTTGTGCATATACATAAAATACATACATATATGCATGTATGCTTACATTAAACATAAATACACACACACATACATGCATGCATGCATACACACATACATGCATGCATACACACATACATACAAATAAACATACATACACTTACATACATACACATACATACATACATACATACATACATACAAATATACATACATACATGCATACATACATACATACATACATACATACATACATACATACATACATTTAGGCCTGTAAACTCACAAACATCCTTGTATATATTTAAACTAAAAACAAAACGAAAAGGAAAAATAAACAAGGATGAGAGTGAGCCAAGCCAGAAGAGAATGATCAATCAGCGAAATCCGAAATATTATTTTAGGACAAAAAATTCTTATAAGATTTAAAATCCGATTCCAACATACACAAACACACCCCCACACGTATGCACACGCGCACACACCCCACCCACATACACGCCTACGTAAGCACATGCAAATAAACATTCATATGTTTACGTCGGTGCATAAGACGTGTGTAGATATATAGCATTATGTAAGGTAAAAAAAAAGGTTATATAACCATATATATGCGTATATAAATACGCGCGCATGCACATATATGCGTGTATATGTGATTGTCATATGTGTAGGTAGGCAATTCTACGTTAGCAGTTTTTTATTCAGTCGTGTGTACAAATATAATTTATGAATAATGAAAAAA
>NC_068996.1:779401-780220 GCF_001194135.2 Octopus bimaculoides | reverse complement strand
CACGGTCTTGCACAGACACTGCACGTCAGCGTCATCAGAAGACCCTTACCATCTGGAAGTGCAACAACAATGCCCTTCCTGACATCCCTCCTTACTTTCTCATGCGCAATTCGTGATTTCTCAAAAGTAGTTGTCCCTCATGCACAATCCTTCTCCACCTGCCACGGTCGATAGCCATGCCTTCCCACGTGGTAGGAGAGGTGTTGGCATCTCTCAAGGAAACCTTCAGCAAGTCTTTATATCTCTTTTTTGGTTATGTGGAGGTCGTTCTCCTTTAGCTAACTCTCCATAAAAGAGTTGTTTTGGCATCCTTGAATCTTTCATCCTGACCAGATGACCACTCCATCTGAGCCTTTGCTTCAACACAAGAGCTTCTAAACTTTCATACCGAGAGTTTTCCAATATCTCAAGATCACTGATGCGGTCCTCCCTCTTGATGCCACAGATCCGTCTGAAACACATCTGATGGAAACGTTCCAGTTGTTTAAGGTGGTATTGATATGTGACCCAGATCTCGCAGGCATAAAGAAGAGAAGAGAGTACACACGCCTTGTACTCCTTTATCTTTGTCTTCCTGAATATGTCTCGCCGGCCGCAGAGACGTCTTTCTAGCCTTTCGAAAGCATCACTTGCTTTCCTAATTCTCTATGGAATTTCATTGTCCAAATTGCCATATCTATTAACAGTGCTTCCCTTCCCAGGTAGACAAACTGATCGACTACACCAAGTCTTCTACCATACACATAAATATTTGGTTCATAAAAAGCAAACAAGCAATATATATATATATATATATATATATATATATATATATATATA
>NC_068996.1:768253-777741 GCF_001194135.2 Octopus bimaculoides | reverse complement strand
CGTTTCTGTTTTATCTAGATATTCCTGTCATTCAATGAGTGGTACCGCTATTCGTTGGTTCACCGTAAATAAACTACCTAGTATATCGATGTGTGTGCGTGTGTGTGTGTGTGCGTGTGCGTGTGCGTGTGTATGTGCGTGTGCGTGTGTGTGTGTGTGTGTGTGTGTGCGTGCGTGCATGTTGTGTGCATGAGTAGGTATTTATAAAGCAATTCGCTTCATCGTGTGCGCTGTTATTCATTTTGCTGTTTGGACCTCCAAGCCCTGTTCATACCAATTATACAAGACTATGGATTTATTTCACTCATACTAGATTTAACTGCTTGGTTGCACAAACTTTTGAGGAAAAGAAATAAAGAAAAAATCTCTTTATATTAACGTCTAATCATATTTCCCAAAGTCTTTAAGATTTTCATCGATAATGTTAACAGAAGGCTTTCCAAACTGTACTCGAATTAGAAAATATTCGAGAATGTGGCTTCTTTTCACAATAAAGCTTACTAGCTAGTATATTCAAAGAGAATATACCTCACATCACCCACTCTCCTTTCACAATGCAAAATTATGCATACCTCCTTTTATCACTGAATATAATATTTATTATATAAAGATTTCCTAAGACTACCTTTAGATGCGCCCTGAATATTAGAATAAAACATATGGCACACACGGAGTATATGTTCATACATGGGATTTAAGACATAACTACTAAAGAAAAGCCGAAACCTAGATGCAATGCCTTCTGACACTGAGGTCATCTCCGGAACTCAGTCTAGTAAAATCACATAGATGTCATACAAGCATGACAGAAGGGCTATTTAGACAAATAGCTTATAATCATACATCCTCTTTCGAACATCTTGATCAAGAGACCACTAAAACATTTGTCGTATGCATTGGGAAACAAAGAATGCTTAGAAGTACAGAAGTATATGGAAATCCTGAAAGGATCCACACACTCCCAAAGAAGTACAACGTGTTATCTGTGCACATCTGGGAAGAGAAGAGTATTCGTAAACTTTCATAGACATGACCTCTATTTAATCATGCGATCAGAGAATTTTGTGAAATGTAGACACTTTGAATAAGGAGTATAACGCAGCTAGGAAATACCTTCACATGGATAGAATCACGTGTATTCAAAGATACCAGATGTTCCTTTACTTCAGAATTTGATTGTTTTTACTACTATTCATTTTATAACATATTCTATTTTCCCCATTCTTTGTAATCTTCCCTTTCCGTGCAATTATTATGTTCCCTATATTTGTGGAAGTTAAACTCACTTGCTCACACAAATAACTCTTTCCTTTTCCTCCCAACTTTGAACAAATGCACTATTTTTTTCCAAAGACTTCAATTTTATAAGAAAAAATTCCAAATCTCAAAGATTCTTCAACTTGATGGAAGCGGTAATTTGGAAAATAAATATTTCTTCAAAATGTTTTCCATATTTTTGTATTATACAGAGATGAACAGGACCTGAAAGCTGATATCACAAAATAATTGGTAGCTTTTCCTTTATGAATACAACTACATTAAACTATCTCAGCTTGGAGCGTTATATGTTTTTCAATATTTTTCGTGTTCTTTGTGAAACAAAATACGAAAAATATGCAGAAACAAGGAAACATATACACACTCACGGATGTATGTATGCATACACGGATATATATACACACACACATACACATCAATATATATAAGTATATTATGTGGATATGTTCGTACATGCGTTTTTGTCTATGCATATTGCAAAAACATATTGTGCTGAATCCAAATGAGTATTCTACTGTAATATTGTTCACTATGATCTCTCAAAGGTTAACAAGTATTGTTGTTGTTATTATCGCTGTTGACTTCATTCCTTGTTATGTTGAGTCTATGATATTTAGTTTTGTTTATGCAGCTGGTGTCAAAAACTATTTCTCGTTTCTCAACATAAAATGTTTAACCTCACCTGATTCACCACAGCATTCATAACCCTCATCTTCTTCATCCGCACGAATATCATCATCACTATCGTTATCACTATCACCACCACACTACAACATTAGCAGCAGTATCGTTATCACTACCAACACCACGCTCAACTCTAGTAGAGATTTGAAACCTCTTGTTTTTAATTTTACTTATAACATAGCAGCACTTTATCAATGGGCGCCAGAAGTATGTATGGCTTCATTGCTTTTCCCCTAACGGGAAATTCTGTAGATGTTTGTGTGTATGTATATGTGCGTGTGTGTGTGTGTGTGTGTGTGTGTGTGTGTGTGTGTGTGTGTATTTATTTATATATATATATAGATATATATATATATATACGTAAGCGTGTATGCTTACGTATATTCGTGTGCATATCTACATATATATATATATGTAATTGTATTTTTATGCATATATTTTAATTTGTGTGTGTATCCATACATACATACATACATACATATATTTTAGCAGTACATCAATGTATAACTATATGCGTATGCATATATATATATATATATATATATGCATACGCATATAAATATATACAGATAACCACACGCAAATACAAATACACGTACTGTCAAATTTATTGACCTTAGCGTGGAAATTCTATCGACATCTCTGTAGCAAATATTAGACACACACCCGCTCCACGTATTATAAATATGCATATATATATATATATATATATATATATATATATAAATCCATATATGTATGAATATTCTATGCAGTTAGAGAGAGATAAATACATCCATACATGCATGCACACGCATAGATACACATACCCACGCATAGATACGAATACCCACCTATTTACATACATCAATGCATGCATATATACGTGCATATATACATTGATGTACTGCTAAAATGAAGTCACATTTGAAAATATAATGAAACCGAATTTTGAAATAACTATTTGAAATAAACTATATATATATATATATGGCTTGAATAAGTATGAAGTAAAAATGTAAACACTTTCTTTTTATGTATTGGCATGATCTGAAAGGGAGAGGGATGTCTGACGGACTTTTTCCCGGTATATGATCGCTCGTTCGTGAAGAGCAGTTTGTTTAATGAATGACTACTTTATAAGTAGGTAGTGTATGCTATTGATTTTGGTAGAAAGATGGATAAGTCTTCCCTAAAGAGCAACCAGGAAATCGTGAAACTCACTTTCAGGAGACCCCCTCCTTCATTTCAGCGTATCAGTCGTGCAGAAGCAATGAGTTAGAAAATAATAATGCTTTGTGGCATAAAATATTCTGTAAGTTCTTCAGAAATGATCGTGTTTTTATTAGCGATGATGTTTATAATAATATAGAGACACATGATGTTTACAATAGCAGCATAACACAGAGCTTTGAGTGAACTTTACTGTATTACAGAAACTGGTGCCAGTGGAAACAGCAAGGACACAAATAAACACAATCAAACTGGCAACTCTGAGATATATCTCTTAGCTCACTTTTACTCTCTCGTATACGTACACATAATCACCTACAATCCTATATTTAAGAGATGAGTAATTATGTGCATTATTTATATTATTTACATTCAACGGATATCTGTCCTCATCGGCTGATACACCCTCCAGCCTTCATCAGGTGACATGGGGAAATTTCGAACCTGGGTTCTCATTTTTCGATGTTATTATTATTATTATTATTATTATTATTATTATTATTATTATTATTGTTATTATCATTGTTGTTGTTGTTGTTGTTGTTGCTCAGGTCACTGCCATATGCCCGTGAGCATATGGCGTAGTGGTTAAGAGCACGGGCTACTAACCCCCAAGATTCCGAGTTCGATTCCAAGCAGTGACCTGAACAATAATAATAATAATAATAATAATAATAATAATAATAATAATAATAATAATATTAACATCGAAAAATACCTTAGGAATGAGAACTCAGGTTAGAAATTTCCCCAAAACACCTGAAGAAGGCTGGAGGGTATATCAACCGAAACGTTGTGTTAGCAACAAACAAGATGAGGACAAATATCCGTTGAATGTAAATAATGTAAATACTGCACATAAACACATGCTCGCACAAACGCAAGTACACACACATACACACCGACTCCTTTACATATACACGTATGGATTGGTGAACGTTGGTGATTACAAATATAATGACTTGGAATTGAAAATTTCTTAGCTCTTTTAATGATTAAAGGACGGGATACCTTGCAGTTATATCGAAATGTTTCTTTTGAGCAAAGTGTTTGAAATGTTTCAATAGTTACGATGTTTTCGTTTGTAATTGCCATTAAACTTCACTTTCTTAATTTTAAATTTCGTGTTGGTGCCACTGGAGATGTACCAAGAACTCATTCATTTTTATGAACGCCTGACTGCTAGAAACCCGATTGTGTCTGGAGAAGTTACAAACTAGATTATGTAGCTCAATAAAAGTGAAAATAAAGTTTCATAGAAACAATATAATGTTATGGCGACACAAAGTGACACTTGAAACAAAGGTAACACTTGAAAATAAAATGAAGCTACATTGTGAAATATATGTGTATTATCCGATGTGCTCCTCCTATGAACATAACAAGCTGTGATATGGAAAAGATGTGGCGGCTATTTCCCGATGGAATAGGCATTCTAGTTGTGATTAGGGAGTCTTTTTTTTTTTTTTTTTAGACATTGTAACTAGGACTCCACTATCTAATAGCCTTTCTCTTGTGTATGACAGTTAGGTATGATTTAAGGAAGATTTGGGCAGCAATTCGAGGTAGGTCGACCTAGCACGGAGAAATTCCCTCGTTTACCGAAAGAAATCAATGCCTTTTTCCACTTTTGGGGGTGGGGTGACAGAAGTCCATTAATGAAAAGATAGAAATTTAGTTTTGTAAGACGAATTCATAGATGATGCAATGTCAATCCAAAAGGGAACCTCATGATTTTATCTAATCCTTAAGATCAATCGTAGCTCGTAAGTGTAACAACGAGAGAGAGAGAGAGAGAGAGAGAGAGAAGAAGAGTGTAGGGAGAGAGAGAGAGAGTAAAAGACAGAGTTTTCAGGATTATCGTGGCGAATCGTATCAAAGATTTTTGACCCCTGTCATAGAGAATCAATATTATTCTTAGAATGTTTGTGGTCTAAGAATTTATCTTTGTGTGACAAAAAAGGTTAGTTACATAGTAGTTTCAATAATCTCTTCTGACCAATCAGAATGTCCCAACAGGTTTTGTATAGTGTATTTCGTCCACTCAGCTTTATTAAAGAAAATAGAAGGGGAGTGAGATTTGGAGAGGTGAAACATATCAGTTTATATATACACATACGAATACATACACAATACACACACATACGTATGCTTATGTATCTATATGTGTTTGTATGTGCTTGACTAAGTGTATGTGTGTGCCACTGCGCGATTGTGCGTGTAGTGTATGTATATCACAAAAGAGTAATTATTGTACGTTACTTACGTTGCATGCGTAACTCAAACATAAATAAACATGATGTGCATCAATACAATATGGCGGAGACTTAATCAATGTTTGGGGAGATTTTACTATAAAATTCCCAGTAGATGCATTTCACATTTCGGAAATCACCCTCACTTACATATTCGTGATATATCGCTATCTGATTTCCGCCGTGTATATTACAACTGTAGTGAGCGATTCCAATATCGCCAAGTGAAATACATAAATTAAGGAGCCAAAATTCAGAGAATGGCTTTTTCTTAATCCTTGCTGTATGGCCACTTGCCGTCATCTTTGGCCTCATGCTCATCAAACCTATGATCAATAGCATTCCAGCCGTGATCTGGAATGTTTTGTATGTGAAGTAGACTATAATCACGACCAAATTATACAATGTTCCTCTTTATAAGACGCTGAATTGGCAAAAATCATTACCGCATTCGATAGAATGAGTTATGGTATTCGTCCTGATTCTTTGCCCTCAATTAAAATCCCACCGAGATCAACTTTTATTTTCATTCTCTAGGGAATTAATAAAATCCTGTTCTTGTTAAGATTTCCTCTTCTTTTCCCCATTAAAAAATAGATATTACCAGTAATTAAAAGTTCCTTCCTTGTCACATAGTTTCACGTTGATTCCTTAAAGTTTCACGTAGATATGTACTATCAACTACGGATACGATAACTTCGAGTAAGAATTCGGTTGTTTGAACAAATAAATGACCACCAATAAGGCAGAGAATCTAGAAAAGTATGAATCCTAAGAAACTTAGCTCGTATTTCTAGTAAGTCCAGGAACCAGCAAGTTATCTCTCTATATTCATTGATTGTTTATTTCGTTTGGCTCAAAATCTAGTATCATCAAGAAGAGCTACGATCAAGATATTCCGACCATGTCCTAACATTTTTGCATGTACAGAAAACTTGAGACCACATTATCCAAGGAATTCTTTTCCTAAACGGTGACTTTAATCTAAGGAGGGTTTGGTTGCTATTTATAGCAGGTTATAGAACGGCATAAAATCTCCCTGTTAGCTGGATCGTTCGTGGGCCCATAAGATGTCTTCAAATACTACATTATCCAGTATGTCTTGATTTTAAAGACAGTAGAGTATAGTTTGAGAGTTCTTCCCTTGTATTGTGGGTGAAGACGTTTCTAAGTGCATATTCATCTTATTTATACTAAACTTTGAAACTATTTTTATAGATTAGCATAACCCTATATCTCTGGTTAATGGAAACGAAGTTGTTGTCAAATTTGTATCATAATCAATGGCGAAGTTGTTGTAAAATTTGTATCATAATCAATGGCGAAGTTGTATCACGTAACGGTGTGAATTTAATCGGTTATATCTATCCCAACCGTTTTTATACATGCGCATTTTGACCTAATGGAGGCACCTCAACGTTGGCGCTAGACTTGCTAGATAGCAGTCAGTTTTCTCTTGAATATCGCACAAAATTCTTCAAAAATAAAGTGTACTAATGTGATTGTATATGCAACGTATAGAGCAGTGGTTTTCAACTGGAGTCCATAACAACCCTTGGGAACCCACAAAAGATTTTGTTAAAATTTATGTCCAATAAACTGGTTATGCTTCTACAAAACCAAAAACATTTTAAACAAGTCTTTTATAGAATTCCTAATGATATTTAATTTTTAAAATATAGTAAGGTTTTTTAAACATGCAATGGTCATTCTGGCTCGTCCCAGTAAAATAGGAATCAAAGGAGTTTATGAGAGAAAAATTGTTGAGAAACACCTGTCATGAAGGAAAAGAAATGAAATGAAGCTAGCTGGAATGCATTTGATCACGTGTACGCCTGACTAGTCTGGCTTAACCAGGAGCAGTAACAACAACAGCAATGTTTCGTATGCAAACACAACCGCTAAGTTTTGCAAATAACATATCTCTTTAAAGGAGGAGGTATACTAGGCGCAAAACTGTTACTGTAATATACACGGGGCCGTGATAAATTGTTTGTGGATAATTATGCAATTGTCTACGACATGCGTGAAATAACCAGAACATAATAAGTTATATCAAAAATAACAGATGAACATAACATCAATTTGATGGGTGGGGATTAAGATCTGCTGGGATTTCATAATTATTTTAGTAGCATGTTAATTTGTTTCCTTAAATTCTGTTTTCCCATGTTAACTTAAATTCGTTCACTTCCCGATGAGAGAGATGTTTCCAAAACGTACTGACTTAACAAGATGATTTAAGTGTGTGTATGTGTGTGCCTGTGTGTATGTGTGTGTGCGCGCGCTTGTGTGCATGTGTGTTCGCACGCGTGTGCGTGCATGTGTGTGCGTGTGTGAGCACGCGCCATAGACACGATTAACTACAATATACATATTTATGTATGAGTGCGTGCATGTGTGTAAAATATCTGTAAAAACTAAAGTTAGACGAAATAGAAACGATTGACGGATTTGGACAATAAAAGTTGGAAAACCTTTCACCATCTCTCGTGCAAAATCAACACAGCTTCGGTATGATTGCAGTCTGGTGACTTAATTCTATAGTACAATTCTTCTGGATTCGCCAGCAATTCTAAGCAGTATTGAGGCGGTAGACGTTATACGAATAAAAAGACTTAAAACACGATGGACAACATACAAGAGAGATGAACAATTACTGACTAACAGATGCACCAGCAAATATGCGTACACACACACACATTTCTTTTTGCTTGCAATTTTTATAATTACATTAGCATAATCCTAGATGTTCTGTATGTTTTATGTCTGCAGGATATGATACTGGAGGAGATTTTTGTCTTGTTATTTCTAGCAGACAGAGTAGTCACGTTAAAGCAAACTCGTTGCAACTTATAAGTAGCAAATATTTTTATTTAATATTCTGAATGTTGTGCTTCTTTTCAAGTGGCACAAAATAACACCAGAGACAGCCAGAAGAAGTAAAGTTTTTGGTGTACATAAACATGTTAGTAGTTTCCACCCAGGGTCACTTGATAATTCATTCGAAAATAATTCATGTCGAAAAATGAATACCCGATAAGTAACGTAAGCGGTTGGTAGAATCGATTAAAAACCAATATAAATTCTCTAGTTCCACCACAGTCCGACGATTGAAAGTAATGAATAAAATAAATAAAGGAATACAAAAATTAAAGTATTCTTTCATAAAACAAAAAAAAAACTCTTAAAAAAAGAGTAGGTGCTGAGTTCTTATTTGCATTGCTTTCTAAAATAAGAACGAAGCTGGCAGAATTGTTAGCACGCTGGACGACATGTTTACAAGTATTTCTTCCGTCGATACCTTCTCAGTTCAAATTCTGCCGAGGTCGACTTTGCCTTTCATCCTTTCGGAGTCGGTAAAATAAGTACCAGTCGTGTACTGAGGTCTATGTAATCAACTTAGCCCTTCCCTCGAAATTTCAGGCCTTGTACCTACAGTAGAAAGGATTATTATTGTTGTTGTTGTGTTGTTGTTGTTGTTATTATTATTATCATTATTATCATTATTATTATTATTAGTAGTAGTAGTAGTAGTAGTAGTAGTAGTAGTAGTAGTTTGTGTGGAAAGGAAGTATTCACTTAAATCGACTACAATGTGCAACTGGTACTAATTTTATCGAGTAGAATGATATGGCGATCATGATTATCCTGACTGTAAATTTGAATTTAGAATATGAAAAGAAAGCAAAGTGTTTAATTCGACTTTTCAGCCATCTTGTCTACTATCTATTAAAAATAACAGAAACTATAGTAAAAACTGTGTTTGCGGTTATTCTTAGCATAGATTCGAAAGCTGGAGAGCATAGCGCTAGAAAAGATTTCCCTTGACAGTAAGGGTAATCCTGGATTTATGTGTCCCCTTTTTTTTTCATCCCAGAAGGCTGTCCCGTACTGGGGCGTGACATTTCATTTCTGCTGTACATGCTGTCCAGGCCATTCGTTTTATAAACAATTCACCATGCAGTCTTTCTGATTTGTTCATGTAATGTCTCCATCATCTACCGTTCTTGCAGCAAATGAAGCAACAACACCAGCAAGGAGGAGGAGGAGGAGGAG
>NC_068996.1:764199-768182 GCF_001194135.2 Octopus bimaculoides | reverse complement strand
AAGAAGAAGAAGAAGAAGAAGAAGAAGAAGAAGAAGAAGAAGAAGAAGAAGAAGAAGAAGAAGAAGAAGAAGAAGAAGAAGAAGTGAAAACTCTGCTGTGAGTTAATGCAGCTTCCTTATGGATGTAATGAGAAATATTCAGAGCTATTTTTTGTATATGGGTAATGTGATGGAAAATATAAACCTCCAAAAGTCTCAAAACTTTAGGAAGCTATCTGTGTACGAGTATTTTGACCAAAACGAAAAAGCTCTCTCGCAACTTGTAAAATATTTCGTTTCATAGCGAAGCTTGTAAGAGACAATGTCAGCAAGGTTTATAATGATGACAGTCTTAATAATTTTCCATCTATGCACAAAGCATGGAATTTGTGAATGGAAGAAGTATAATTGATTACATCAGTCTCAGTACATAACCGCTGCATTATCGACTCCAGAACGATGAACTCAGACCGGAAACAACCGAAAGAAATGCTATGGTGCATTCGACCCAAACGCTCCAATGATATTACCGATCCACCGCCCTGAAATGCATGGCATAGACAGAAGAAAAGAAACTATGACGTCTAGTGCACATAGAAAACCACCAGTAAGAAACAACAGTGGGGTTAGAAAAATAATTGGTATAAGCGAAAGGAATATGATTAGAGTAGTCAGGGCACATGAGAAAAAAAGAGAAAAGAAATCTATGAAATTAATGAAGTACAATCTGGAAACAAACTATATTGAAGAAAAAGATTCAGATAAAGACAAAATCAAAAACATTGACAAAATAACGAAAAACAAAATCAAAACGGAATGCAAAAATATACTTTAAACAGTTGAAAGAAAAAACACTCCATGGGTACTACATTACAAATTGTGGACGAAGAGGTAAGTCAGAGTGGGCACCAACAATATCTTAAATTCTAGGCTAAAATTAGAAAGACGTGGTCAAATCTTAGTTACACAGCATCAATATTTAGACATAACGAATTATAAAAGTAAAACAACGTAAAAGTAACCTGAAGATATGACTATCCTGTCAACACGAAAGACAAAGGACCACATCATTTGTAACTGTCAAACTATTCCCAAGTCAATGTATATGCGTTGATACAATCGAGTAGATGTTTAAACGTATGTGAAGTGGTATAAACAGATTCTAAACACAGTACATGAAAATGACCTGGGCAAAAAATAATCTAGGACAAGTCTGTGCAAAGCAACAAAGAGATTAAGGCAACCAGTTCAGATATAGTTACCAAGTACAGGACAAAAAACGTTTGGCCTCTAATAGACATCTTTAATATTTCTGAACAGCTCATCGATCGAAAGTAGATTGAGAGACTATCAAAGTACAAAGATCTTCAAATTGAAATAAGCTGGATTTAGAGTATGAAATTGAAAACTACCAGTAATAATTATGCATAAGGTACGATAAAGAAATACCAAAGCAAAATAATTAAACGCTGTACCAGAAATTGCAACGTTACGCACATTCCAAAGTGTAACCCAGCTAATCACAGTACACATCCCACGTCAGAAACTGAACTCGGTCCCACAATTCTGAGAATAATTTACATGCACAACGCACTCAGCACACACATACACACACACATACACACACACACACACACACACACACACACACACACACACACACACACACTCAATTAATAGTTCATTCATTACTCAATAACAATAAAACAAGTTAGACGGTGTGTAATACGCAATAAGAATTAAACAATTGAAACGATATATAATCAACAAAATCAGAACCTAATAATAACATGATAGAGCACACACTCTATACAACTACGATCCAACAAAATAACAGTGCACATACTATTTCACAACTCACACCAAATACTATAGTAACAAGAACTCATATTCTACACACTCGCTATCCTCAACAAAAGCACCATATACGCTATGCAATAATCGTCATCACTAAAATATCCAGCACGATCTATGTAGTAAGTACAAAACTACTAAACATCCCAAAATGACAAATACCACATTGCGTACGAAACATCAGCACGTGAAGAAAACAATAAAGTAAAACTGATGTAGAAACTCAGATATTAAAAATATGATAATAACGGTTTCTTACACAGACACATGACCAGAAAATTTTGAAGGAAAAAATGAAGCATATCAACCCTATTACATGACCGTTATTTTATTTTATCGACATTAGAAAGGTAAAGGGTAAAATTGATCTCAGTGGAATGGAACTCAGGACGCAAATGATTATAACTAATACCGTAGGTCACTTTCTTTGACATTTTAACGATGCCGCCGATCCATTGTCCTCAGCTCAATTAGTGATTTCTTTACATACTTCAAAGTCAAAATAACTTCAAGAAAATTATAACGATTTCTATCAGAGATACAGGACCATGCAGTTTTGGGGAGTTAGTCATAAAGTGTTGCATCGATCTGCAATGTTTGATTGGTAATTCTTTTCCACATCTCACTGATGAATGGAAAATAAAATCGGGATCACCAGAATTTTTAAGAAAGAGCGTGAAGGAAATGTTGAATAGCAAAAGACATGTAACTCCATCGCCCTATGTACACTGCCACCCACCGTCCTTATATCAACAATTTCTTTAACAGTCCTTCTGAAAAATAACCCTCACACACACACACACAAAAAGAAATATATATAATTTCCTGCGGTATTCACTCCCGCCGACGCCGTTATCATCATCGTTATGACTGTACTTAAGTGTTTACACAATATTATACTTAGCTGTGTCTGTTTCAACTTGTTAGTTGACACGTGCCTTAGCGACGTTAGTTCTCACTCATCTCTCTCCCTGTTCCCTTCCATCTTTCTCTCTCTCTCTCTCAATGCATATGTATATATATATGTGTGTGTGTGTGTGTGTGTGTGTGTGTGTGTGATTATATGTGTCTATAATATATATGTATGTATATATATATACACATACATATATATATTCATAGATGCTTGTGTATATAAATGTATATGTGTGTGTGTGTGCTTGATGTGTGTGTGTGTGTGTGTGTGTGTGCTTGATGTGTGCGTGTATGTGTGTCTCTGTGCGTATGTGTCTGTGTCTTTTTCTCTCATTCTCTTTCATTTTCACACGTACACACACACAGACACTCACACAGAACACAGACGAAATATTCGTGAGATTTCACTTATCATGATTTGTTATTTTTATCATTAGGGAGGTCGGTGGAGAAGGGTCGAGACGGCAGTGTGTTGCTCTGCTTTATACACGTCATACATTTCTTGGTCTGAGTTCAAAACCTCCATGAAGAAGATGGAACAGAAGGTGGGAGGCGGCGGTAAGTGGTATGGACGTGGAGTTGGTTAACTGCCTTTCATCTTGCCGAAGTCCAAAATGGTAACACAAAAAAAAAACATAAAGAAAAACATCGCAATGATTCTAAGTTCGATTCAAGCAAACAAATCACAGACTTTCTTCTATTCGAAAGAAATCACAAGTAGTAGTAGTAGTAGTAGTAGTAGTAGCAGTAGCAGTAGTAGCAGTAGTAGCAGCAGCAGCCAAAATTTATTGTGTGAGTTAAAATGTTGAATGCTTCAAAGACTCAGCGAAGATTGCCACAAGATTTCACTTGGGATTCCAAAATATGGTGCCATGTCTTTTCTTCGTGTTATAAAGACATTATTATTAAAAGTGCTAGGTAAATCAATGCCTTATTTACATTATTTATACTATTTACATTTCACGGATATTTATTCTCATCTTGTTTGTTGTTAACACAACGTTTCGGCTGATACACCCTCCAGCCTTCATCAGGTATCTTGGGGAAATTTCGAACCTGGGTTCTCATTCCTAAGGCATTTTTCAATGTTGTTGTTGTTATTATTATTATTATTATTATTATTATTATTATTATTATTATTCAGGTCACTGCCTGGAATCGAACCCGGAATCTTGGGGTTAGTAGCCCACTACGCCATATGCCCGTGGCGTAGTGGTTAAGATCGCGGGCTACTA
>NC_068996.1:759962-763745 GCF_001194135.2 Octopus bimaculoides | reverse complement strand
CTGAGAAGAGCATTATCGCTGTGAAAACAACATCCATCCATGAATTTTTATTTTTTCTTAAATACATGTTTTACTTGTGAATTTGCGTGTGTAAACTGGGAATGCATACAATAAGTTTCTCTGCCCTAGGTGTACGGAAAACACTCGGCGAGAAATGGAAGAAAATTTGAAGAAAGAAAAAAAAAACAACATAATAATAATAATAACAACAACAACAACATCGAAAAATACCTTAAGAATGAGAACCCAGGTTCAAAATTTCCCCAAGACACCTGATGAATGCTGGAGGGTATATCAGCCGAAACGTTGTGTTAACAACAAACAAGATGAGGACAAATATCCGTCAAATGTAAATAATATAAATAATTCCTGATCTCTTAAACATAGAACTGTAAAACCAATGCCTATCGAAGATCGTGGAGAAGCCCATCACTGGGAATGTTCCTAATTTTGGGTGGTAGACTAAATCCATCACCTTGTTTAACACCACCACTTGACTCTAGGTGACTCTGGGGGATCAGGTAATGGGCGCTATCTTCCTACCTATGACTAAATATTGTAAAATAAAAGGAAAGAAAAGTTTAAAATATTGCCTTAATACTGGTTCAAACTTTGGCACAAGGACAGTGATTTCGGGAGAGGGAGTAAGTCGATTACATCGATAATTTAAACACCATCATTTGCGACTTATACTATCAACCCCTGAGAAAATGAAACACAGAGTCAACCCCGAAGGAATTTGAATTCGGAATATAAATAAGGATGAAATACTGTTAATCCCATATTTGCCTTAATATTGACTCCAACTTTAATCCTTCCTTTAACAGTAGTTTAGTTCTCTTCCGACACAAAAAAAGGCAATTCAGTCAGTAATACTGAATTGTAGATTTCGCTATGGTTTATAAGGTATAATTTTCTAGAGTGTCATTTGAAGTAGATTTGATTGCTATTTCTAACAGGCTGATAACCAGGTAAGGTTTATTTGCGTTCCAGCGGCTGTGCATTAAATAATATTGTTAACGTTAGTGACATTTCGTCCGTTTTTACGCTCTGAACCGCTGGAGTTGACTTTGTTTCTAATTATTCCAGAGTCCATAACATTGGCACCAATTCAACTCTGGGATAACAGACTCAGTTATCCTCCAAAACTGCTGCCCTTGTGGCAAAATTTGAAAACAAAATTGTTGTTATCGTTATCCACTTATAAATGACAACTTGTACTGCAGTTGATTACGTTATATTCGTGCTGCGCCAATAGCAAATTCAGAAATATATTGAAATACCTGATCGTATCACTCAGGTGTGAAATGCAACAATTAAGTAAAGAAAAGTACTCAATACCTAGGTAGAGTGATAAAATATCTGTTCTTAACGTATACACTATATATTTTTATGTGCGCATGTGCCTGATATGTGTGTGGGTGTTTGTGTGTGTGTTTGTGTGTGTGTGTTTGTGTGTGTGTTTATGTGTAATATCGCACGATAATCATTAACAGACATCACTGCCTCACAAAAAGCTGCCATTCGTTTATAGTCTTCAGTGAAAACAGAGGCCTCCATGGAGGTTAGCAGCATGAAGGATATGTGGTCATAGAAATGTCTCTATTGAAATCCTGTCTGACCCATGCAACTTTTATAGAAGTATCTTCTTATAATTGATACGTGTTTCATTGTACTTATTTGTTCTGTGTAAATAAATAGAACTTGAAAATATTTTAATTCTTCCACGTATACAGCATTTCGTCCGATTCAACTTTGCTTCCCCGTTCCGTATCATCCTATAAGTCTTTGTAACCCCCACCTATTTATCGTATCTTTGTATTATATAGCATCTTATCGAACCCGTGTGGATCGTAAAGATTATTATTATTATTATTATTATTATTATTATTATTATTATTATTATTATTATTATTATTATTATTATTATTATTATATAAGTGTTCAACATTTGATGTGTTGTGTTGAAGATCCAGGTATAGCTTCTACGTTTTTGTTCATATGATTTTTTTATCATGCCTAGTGTTCCAATTATTATTGGTATTGTTCCCACCTTCATGCCCCACATCTTGAATACCTCAATTTCGAGGTCATTGTACTTCGACAATTTTTTCTACCTCCGTTTGCACAATGTTCTGACCTGAAGGGAATTCAATGTCTATCAGTTATCAGGTATATTTTCCCAATCCTTGATTTTTATGTCTGGGCTTTTCTTTGTCGGTTTCAAGACGGCATATCCCAGATGACTGTGGCCTGGTCGGTGTCTTGTACTTTGTTTGGCACATCTTCATATCACTTATTGTCAATTTTATTGTTGTAATATCGGTACATTGTCCAATGGATATAACTGCTTACATTCTGCATTTAGTATTAGGATTTGTTTTCATTATTTGGTTTTTATTTAATTATTTATTTATTATTATTGTTGTTGTTGTTGTTGTTGTTATTTTTATTATTATTAATCAACTAATTAATTAATTAAGGCGGTGAGCTGGCAGAGTTGTTAGCACCCTGGACGAAATTCTTAGTGGTATTGCTACGTTCTGAGTTCAAATTCCGTCGAGGTCGACTTTGCCTTTTATTCTTTCGGGGTCGATAAATTAAATACCAGTTGAACACTGGGGTCGATGTAGTCGACTAGTCATCTCCCTCCAAATTTCAGGCCTTGTACTATTATTATTATTATTATTATTATTATTATATGAAAACTCACAGCTTATTTTGCTGAGTATAACGGAAAGTGTCCACAGCCAGCAGACTAAGGTGACACTTGTTTACTGGACATGCTTCAAGAACCCTTGCATTTCCAAGCAATGCTGATTTTTGTAGATGTTTTTCCTTCACACTTGCACCAATCTTTTTCGGCCTTGTTGGTAGTTGAGTGCTGATACTTCCAACTGCACCAATTATTATTGGTATCACGTTTACGCTCTTCATTCACCACAACCTTCGTATTTCTCACTTCAAATCGTCATAGTTGCTTATTTTTTCTTCTTCTTTCACTATTATTATTATTATTATTATTATTATTATTATTATTATTATTATTATTATTATTATTATTATTACCTCTGAAGTTTCTGATTCTAAAAGTATACTAAGGTTGATACATTTTTAAACCCCTGTACTTGATAGAGTATATTTATATCCTTTTTATATTTTCTCTTTAAAAGTAATAATCAGTCTTATTGCGAAAATATTACACTTAATCTTAAATTATCTGGTATTTTCATCATAATGCAACACACAAATATATACCACAAACATGCACACACACTGGGCACGTGCATGTTTATTATATTCACTATAAAGGACTGTTAGACTGCTCAAATGTGTTACAATTGCACATTGCGTACAACTTAAATTTAATATTCGTATGTAAGTACATATGTGGCCGTATTTCTGTACAGATAGATATACGTACACAGATATACAGACACACACATACAAACATAAACATATATATAAATAATCATGCTTACAATATTACATGTAATCATGCATGCATCCAGATATGCGTATGCAAGCATGTACTTAAACATACATAGACACACAAACATACATATATGCTTACATTCATATATGCATATCTGCGTTCAAACACACATACATACATTCGTATACACTTGGGCTGCATTCACATGAAAGCATACGGTAGTGATTATCCAGTAGAATAAACATAATGAAACCGTGTAGGCAATAATAATAGAAATACTAAATATAGCAATAACAATAATATCCTATTATATATATATATATATATATATATATATATATTTATAT
>NC_068996.1:756999-758447 GCF_001194135.2 Octopus bimaculoides | reverse complement strand
GAAACGCATAAATAAATAAATATATATATATATATATATATAAGTACACACACACACACACACACACACACATATATATATATATATATATATATATATATATATATATATATGATTGTATTAGCATATATAAACCCTATCCGACTTGATGTCATTTCTGGTAGTCTCGGAATTCATCATTTCTCAGAACAATCCCTCAAATAAACTGATGAGTCATGGGCCAACATTACTGACATTATCTTTCACTGTGACCCTTATATTATGTCCACCCATATATTTCGGCGCTTATGCATTGGCATGTGTAGGAAGCATTGATTCTGCTTGCTTCCTCGACTAATCCTTAGTTAAAAAAAAACATTATGCATGGTCTTGTCGGTTATATCATTGCAAGCAGAAGCGACGTAACGCTACTTACATCGACCAAAGCCACATTTAAATTTTCTCTTAGGAGAATAAGGTGATCTACTTCAATTTTCGTGATTTAATAATAACTGACTTTCCTCCTTTATAGCTTACAAAGGAATGTTCTAGCGCATTTCTTGCTTACGATTGTCTGTCAAAGTTTTTGCTCAGCCAGCTGGTTCATGTTTAATACTTATTAGTCACTGGCGGTGTAAGCGAAATAAAATCTACCATGCATTCTTCAATTATTCTTCGTTTTGGCAAAAGTGTGTGTGAGTGTGCAGGTCTGTACTTTTGTTTATATGGCAAAAGTTTTGAATTTTCGACAATTGAAATATGATTACCTGTGCATACAACTATGTTTTTCATTAGAACATTTTGTAAACTTTACTTAAATACTTTATATCGTAAAAAATTTGTTTTCGACAATTTATACGCTGTTTTATTGATTTATTGTGATTGGAACGTATCAGATTTTACTCCGCTTTCCTCCATTTTTTTCATTATTTCTCACTACACTTCTAATAGAAGAGGCTATGTAGAATACTGTAAATATAATAATTCATAATAAAGTATTAGTTAAAACGCAGACGAACTATCTTTGCCAGGCATTGGGATGGATGTCCCGATGTTCCTAATTTTCCTCTTTGTAAAATAATCTAGAAAAGAAATATCTTCATCCAGTAGAAACTTGGTAATAATTCGATTTCAATGCAGCCCCCCAGAGGGACATTCACACACGCCAGAACACGAAGGAAATTTCAATGACGACGACAACGACAAAAATAATGTTAACAATGATAGTAAGAATAATAATAAGAATAATCTCTAGAAGGCCACATGTCTATGTGATGGTTACTTGACTGTTGTTTACTTCGACAAGAGAAAAAAATAACCGGTTGCTATGGGCATGTACCAAGAACGCCCATTCAGAAGGTAAGGAAATATGATTTAGTATAGTGTGTAAAGATTCTTCCAGCATAAGCAATCGCTCTCTCTCTCTCTCTCTCTCTCTCTCTCTCTCTCTCTCTCTCTCTCTCTCTCTC
>NC_068996.1:753774-756907 GCF_001194135.2 Octopus bimaculoides | reverse complement strand
ATATATATATATATATATATATATATATATATATATATATATATATATATACATATATACATGAGTATATATATATATATACGCATACACACATATACATGCACACATGCCCACCTACCTACTAACCTACATACAAACATACGTATATGTATTTATGTGTATGTGTTTGTGCTCGTGTGTGTGTTCATATACACATATGTATAAGCCGTTTTATTTTCCTTCCGGTGTTTGTTATTCTTAATGTTGGCGCAATAGTTACTCTTTTATTCTTTCAGTTTTACAATTTTACAAAGTATTCAATACATTCAATAGAAACTAGCGGCTTTTGTTGTTATAGTAATTGGTACATACATTGAAAGACAACATCTAGAATGAATTCAGGAATCGTTTTCTATCGCTCTACGCTCTATCAACAAAATGCGCGCCTACATCCTGAATTACATTATTTATTCATTTATTTTTCATTTATCTTATTCGAGTAAGTTTAAGGTATTGCAAAAGGCAGAACAAGTACCGTCGGGGCAATTACCAGAGTTGAAAGGTGTCATAACATAACTAAACTTGTTATTAGAAACATATTTAATGGTACATTCACAACTAACTTATTAATTTGTGTGTGGTCATAGACATAGCCTATCTGGGTCTTTTTCGTTTCATACACTGGATAATCTATGAAGCGAAGCTGACTATAATATAGCATTGAATACTTCCGCCAAACAAAAGTGAGATAAATTTTGATGATGTAAATAAAAAAAATTAAATGAGAATTTAAAATATAAACACAAATAAAAATGAAGCATATGGGTCACAACCTGGCAGTCGAAGACGAAAGTTTGTACATCATTGACAGAAGTGCTAACATTAACAAAAAGCAATGCAAACTTGTATGATCTTTACAAATTACTAACAAAAGCTAAAAAAACTGTAAAGTTGCACCTAATCGACAGAAAAATAAAGGATATAAATGATAGGGCACGAAAAGGTGCCTGTTACCTAAGTAGTTCATCCGACAACAGGCAAAAAAGACGACAAAAATTGAAGAGAGCTCTACCTGATGTTTGTCCTATCGAAAGCATAGGACATATAGAAGAGTGTGCCTATATTCCAAACGTAGAACGTGGCAGGAATTCAGGGCCTGAGTGTTGCTCTACATATATACCTATAATCTTGTCCCACATTACTTGGGCGTCGGAACACGACGTTCAAAGCAAGGTACATTTGTGGTATTGTTAATCCTAGGCTTGTCGTCAACTCCATTCCCAATATATAGAGTTAATTCCCTGGATTTATCATTCCATGTGCGAAGGAACATTAAGTTAAGGTACTTCGTGCAGTAGGAGTTAATAAAACGAAGAGTACTTAGTTATAGAAATTACAAGTACAAAAGCAAAAAATAGTAGTTCTTCGTTGTTATGCTTATCAGAAGACTAAAAATTGTAACAGGTGCTGAAACATATCAGGACCTGACCAATCTGTACAAGCAAAAAGAACATAAATGGGATGAGATTCATGATAAGGTCAATGAATTAGACAGCTTTCACTACAAAATCTGATGGCCCTGCACTATTATCATGGTTTTTACATTCACGTTCCTTTGAATGGCATAAAATATTAAGGGCTTTTCCTCCTTTTCTTTCACTAACTAAGATTGTTATTTAAATCTAGATCGTTTCTTATTGAGCATCCTGATAATCAAAAGCGGTCTTGTATTGACGATTTCGTCCTTTTTACATATCTAGGGGTACATTGTTCAAAAGTAACTGTCCTGTTCTCATTTGAAGGTGATTTTGTCACTATTTCATGCAGTACAGATATTCTCGCTGCAGTGTAATGTATGGCATTGACCAAACAAACGCTCTCATTCTGTATTAGTAACATGTCATCGTATATACAAACATATACACACACATGCGTATGCCTACCTACCTACCTACCAACCTACCTACCTACATACATACATGCATATACATATATCTGTGTATGTGTGAAAGAGAAAGAAAGAGAGCGAGGGGATGATAAAGAGAGAGAGAGATAGAAGAGGTTAATAATTTGATGAAACTAAAATCGCTTATACTGCTTATACAAGAGTATTTTGATCAAAAACTTTCCAGCCATGAAACTTCCTATCTTGTATTTTCATTTTCTTTTAAACAGGGTACCTAAACTGCATTACTCAGGATTTTTAGGAGATCCAGTTGCAATTTCGATCAGGTCAGTCTAACAAGTACTACATACCATTCGGTCCTTTCTCCCATAAAGAAGCAATATTAACCATTGTAATGAACAGAATTCTGATGGAATTATTCTTCTATTATATTTCATTCATTTATCATTGATGAGTTCAATATGGAATTGACTTTGTCGTGGAGATTTAAAAATCATGCATCTTGAACCACAAAAACTCATGCTTTGACTTAAGAGGTCAAGAAGAAGGCAATAACCCATGGCATGTGAGTCTGCAACACATTGCATTTACATTTTTTTATCATTTTACGCCCTAATATCTTGAAAAATGTATTGGAAAGAATAATAAACTAAAACTGTTCAATTAGAGTTTACCTGGAACTAAACAACATTAATAACAACACTAGCATATTAACATGTTCTATTGTCATTACTTCACTGATGTATTATGATATCAATTATAATTGTATGTTATTAATATTACAAAAATAAGATTTGTACAGAATCCAAGATGCTAGTTATATATTGAAATGGAAATGTCTCTTCACCAGGACCAAAATTCAAGCAGTAATTCCTGTTAGACAGTCACACAGAGTATGTCCTTAAATATGCTGAAAAGTAGAGGTTTACGAGCATAGGACAGGTGAATATATCCCCCCTCTGCTTGCGTCAATAGGTCAGAGACCATAACTGAAAGCGGTCACGTACCTTGAGCACGTGGTTTAATTAGTTTCCTTGATTAAATGCATAAAACTGAACTCTTTAATTGTTATATTTCATTTATTTCCTTTCCTATACAGTTGTTCTGTTGCATATATTTTATTTATATAATAGATTCTGCACTAGATCCTGTATGTATACATGTGCGAGTATGTATGTATGTACGTATATATGTACGTATGTATGTATGCATGTATGTACGTATATATATATATATATATATATATAT
>NC_068996.1:749335-753360 GCF_001194135.2 Octopus bimaculoides | reverse complement strand
ATATATATTTGTTATTTAGTTTTGTAATGTCCTTGCTTGTCGTAGATAGCTTAGTCGCAGAATCTCACACGTGTGCGATCTCCGGTAGATTTATCTACGGCAACCGCCACCTCATATGTTTCATCATAGAGAGAATGTGCAGTAAATCTGGCCTCCGTTGGGCTCTGATCAACTTAGATCAAGAGTCCTTGGTAGGGTCGAACATCGCTATTTGGTAGCAGTCATACTGCAGCCAATTTCGGACATGTTTTCAGTGACTGGGTCGCTACAATGCACAGTGACGTTTGCTGGGTGGTCAAATAGGAGGCGATGGAAGGAGAAAATATAAATCTGAAAAATTCGGTAGGCTTTTAGCTTGGCAACTAAAGAGGCAGGACTATGCCTACGAAGAACATAGGAGGATGATAGACAGACGGACCGGTGAAATTGCTCAGGATCTGGTTTGGTTTGGAACTTCGAATGGATAAGGCTTGAGACAAAATTAGAAGCAAGATAGCAAGTCTTATTCGGAAGTGGTCTGAGAGGAAATTATTCCTGGACGTTGAGCTGATGTGGCAAATGGTTATATCGCCTCTTTAGTAATTTTCTTGCCCCAGTCCACGTTCGGCCATACAAGTGCTTTTACATTTCCGTTTCCTGTGTTAAAGGGCACGTTGCACTGATCAGATAGTTCATCGGTTGCCAGCACCGTCTGGAAAGCGGGTTCGGCATGCTAATGCAGTGTGGTCTCTGTTTATAAATTACGCCTTTCGCAGCTCATCTCTTTGACGGAGCTGCAATCCTGAGTCAAGAAAAGACGAAGATTGGACGCTTGGCTCACTGCCCTCAACTGGTTGACAATGCGTTCAGTGGAAGTTGTGCGTTCGCAATATAAACAAATATAGTGGTGGTAAAAACAATTACATTTTCGAGGAAACTAGGCGTCAACGAGGATGAACTAGCTGGTCTACTTCGGAGGACCTTCGGGCCCAGTATTACCATAGATAACTTTCAGAAGTCTCTGGCCTGGCAGTGCTACTGAGGACTACTGCTGGCTCGAGATAAACTCAACAGGCACAGAAGCACTGTTACCAAGACTGTCCGAGATGCGCGCAGAGCGACGAAACCGTTTTGCACGTACACGTCGAACAGCTGTTATCGCAAATGGGATGAATCCGAGAATCGGCCGAATCAATCGTTAAGATCTCCCCACTACCCTCCTTTCTCTATTGAGACAGAGCAGGATTTTTTCCTCTGTTTAATGGCTACGACGAAAGAAATTGTATAATGGACGATACTGAAATAAGGAAAGACATCTTCCTCTTTGATTAAACTCTCATCGACTTTTTAAAGTTCCATTTTGAAAGCAGGTGAGGGTAGAGAGAAAAGTGAACTTATGAAAAGATGACTGTGGAAAAAATTACGGTGAATGAATCTATTTTAAGCATACACCCGTAGATTGCAGAGCAGTGTTTGAATAAGGGATTGTGCCCTTGGTGGTAATTACAAATCCGTGGAGGTTCCTTGATTGGTCCTAATGGAAGTTTTTCCTGTTTCAGGAGGACTGCATCTATGTTATCACATACGTTGAATAGTATGTATTCTTTTATCGCATTTCACCGCCTTTTCCACTTCTTTCTTCTCCTCTTTCATGTAAAACATCAGACAAACTGTTGACTGCTCTTGTGATGTCCCCCTCGGCTATGCTCCTGTGGCCAATAAAAGAAATCATCACCACCACCACTACCACCATCGTCATTATCATCATCATCGTCGCCGTCATCGTCGCCGTCGACGTCATCATCATTCTTATATCACATTTCTTGCAATAAAATTCAGTGCATACGTGTACATTTGCATGTTCCAAATACACGTGTTTCAGTTTAATACACATACGTTTCTTCTAAATACTGTGCAATTACTGTTTTGTGTGTATTATTACTAGTAATGTAGTTCTACTGCCGTTTGTAGTAACTAGAGAAATCATCATCATCATACTAAAGGAGTCACTGAGTTAAGTAGTAGTAGTAGTAGTAGTAGTAGTAGTAGTAGTAACAGCAGCAGCAGCAGTAGTAATAGTAGTAGTAGTAGTAGTAGAACATTTCCTTATTGTCATTTCAAATTAGTTTCTATTATTCATTTCTTTTTCACTGGCGGCCAAAAGTACTGAATATTGCAAGACATTGTAAGGAAGGTGTAAGGGGTGAGGGGTGTCAAACCTTTGCATGCAAACATTATATAACCAGATACCCGGATACTCACAAATAGAAGAAAACAAATATATATGTACTCTTTCTTTTTTCTTTCTTTCTTTGCTTCATTCTTTCTCTCTCTCTCTCTCTCTCTCTCTCTCTCTCTCTCTCTCTCTCGCAAACACACACATGTTCACAAATATACAAATATGTGCGTGAATATATATGTATATGTATGTAGAGATACACACACACACATGCACACACTATATAAATAAATACATAGACAGAAAGGTAGATACATAAATAGATAGATAGATAAATAAATAAATAGACAGACAGACAGACAGACAGACAGACAGACAGACAGACAGACAGACAGACAGACAGACAGACAGAAAGACAGACAGACAGATAGATAGATAGATAGATAGATAGATAGATAGATAGATAGATAGATAGACAGATACATTTCTTTTATTAGCCACACAGGGCTCAACGAAGATGGGACAAATACAATGTAGAGCTTTTCTTTTTGGGAGGGGGAAGGAAGGAAGAAAAAAAAAAAAGAAAAAAAAAAAAAAAAAAAAAAAAAAAAAAAAAAAAAAAAAAAATTGGTGGTGTAGATAGATAGATAGATAGATAGATAGATAGATAGATAGATAGAGGGTGATAGTTTATACATAGATTGATACCCATGGAAATTAACAAATTTATATAACAGAAACAAATACATAGCGTACTGGCATAGACAGTCGACTGAAAACACACACACACACACATACACAAGCATGTCCGTGCGCACATAAACGCACACAATTATGTTGAAAAAGAAAATCAAGTATTACGGATGATAAATAGATGCAATGAATATCAACAGTTGCATATATCATGAAAGCACAAATACTCACACAGCCAAACACACACATACACACGCCGAATACCACATACAGTAATATCGTATGCATGTACATACGTACATAAAATTGAGAGCTCAATTTCTGTAAGAAAATACACATCGATACTTACAGAAATTGCATATTTTGTCTGTGTTTCCGTACATATGTATGTACATATGTGACGTAAATGTACGTATGCATATATACGTACACCTAAACACGTTGTTATTGTTGTTATTGTTGTTATTATTATTATTATTATTATTATTATTATTATTATCATCATCATCATCATTATTATTATTAATATTATTAGCACTACTACTACTACTACTACTACTACTACTACTACTACTACTACTACTACTACTACTACCACCACCAAGGCAGCGAGCTGGCAGAATCGTTAGCACATCGGGCAAAATGCTTCTTTACTTTCTGAGTTCAAATTCCGCTGAGGTCGATCTTGCCTTTCATCCTTTCGAGGTCAATAAATTAAGTACCATTGAAACAGTGGGGTTAATGCAATCGATTTATGCCCACCCCCAAAATTTCAGGCCTCGTGCCACTAGCAAAAAAGATTATTATTATTATTATTAGGTGTGTGTATGTGCGTATGTACAGAGAAAATATTAGTACTAATAGGTGCGGTTAGGTGGGGAAAAGCTGAAAGGAAAACCCACGAAAGTAAAGTATCAGACATTCTTAGTTATTGCCAGTGCGTTGTTGTAAACCAGCGTGTGATAATAAAAACGGGTTATCCGAAATATCCTTCCTTTTACGTGTGTACATTGTTCGTGGGGGAAAAAAAACTCATGAATACATTACGCATGCATACATACTTATATTTGCGTGTATATGTATATATGTATGTGTGTATGTATATATGTGTGTATTTATGTATGTATGTATATATGTATGTGAATGTATGTATCTGTATGTATATGTATATATA
>NC_068996.1:747184-747959 GCF_001194135.2 Octopus bimaculoides | reverse complement strand
TATATATATATATATATATATATATATGTATGTATATATATTTTTATTACTAATTGATGATTCCCTGCCCTGCATATCTATATATCTATATATATATATATTACAGACACACACACATGTATTAAAGTATGTATATATATTGTTGTATTTCAGGATGGTCATTATATATATGTATATATATATATACATGCACAGACACGCGCGCACATTTGAAATATGTGCGAGGAATACACATGCATAGCAATTCTGTCGGAAATTAAATTACAAACATACATGTATAAACGTGCACAAGCCATACATTCTCTTTTAACCCTTGGGTGTACTTACCTCTATAAGTATATGTATATATATGTATATGTGTGTATGTGTGTTTTGTGTATGTATGTGTGTTTTGTGTATGTATGTGTATGCGTGAATACACATGCATTTATATATATAACGTATGTGAGTGTGTATCTATATATATATATTTATATATATATATGTATGCATACATACACGTGCATGGTCACATACACACACACATACACATACAAAGAAATTTTTAAGTACACAAATTGAAGGAAACGTATATATTACACACCGGATTTACAAGTTACATAAAAGAGACAGTTATTTGACAGAGAAATAGTATTTACACAGTTATTTCTTCACACAGGCACGTACAGATATACATTGTCATGAAGTTCTGCTTGTCTGTCTGTCTCCCTTGTCTGTCCGTCTGTCTCTCTCTCTCTCTCTCTCTCTCTCTCTCTCTCTCTCTCTCTCTCTCTCT
>NC_068996.1:745722-746943 GCF_001194135.2 Octopus bimaculoides | reverse complement strand
TATATATATATATATATATATATATTAGTAAATGTATGTATGTATATATGTATATGTCTATAAAAACTTACTTGGAAATGGATGCATGGCGTTTATTAAATAATACTTAAAATTATATATATATATATGTATGTATGTATATCTATGAATGATATCATATAATATGTATATGTATATATATTATATAATATTCATATATATAGATATAAATATTGATAGGTATATAGACAAAAAGAGAGATTGAGAAAGATAATGCATGTATTATAATCATGTATATACCTAAACATGTGTCAATGCGTGTGCGTCCGAGGAGAGTATAGAATCTGTATGTAATATACATTCATCTGTTATAGACGCAAACATTTAAGTCAGCGGTACCGCATGACCTGCCACGATTTAAACGTTATATACTTAAACGTACCCCGCGTCTTATTTAAAGAACGTAAGAAGGGTGATTTTGATCATTAAGATATCACATAAAGGCTAATAGTAAATGTGTGTGTGGACAGGGTATATAATACATGCAGTACTTTGGTTTTCGTACACCTCTGATCACAAATAAATACATATAAATAAACATATAAATATATAAAGCACGATTTATTCGTGATTAGAGGCGTTCGTAAACCGAGGTACTACTGTATTAAATGAATATGAGAAAGCCAGGAGATAAAGTACAATTTATTTGTGATCAGGGGGGTGTTCGAAAATCGAGGTAATACTGTATGTGCGTGTGTGTGTATGTGCGTGTGCGTGTGTGTGTATGTGCGTGTGCGTGTGTGTGTATGTGTGTGTGTGTGTGTGCGTGTGTGTATGTATATACACATGTATCTATATGAGTATGTACACAGAGAGACTGATAGAGAGAAAGGGAGGAAGGAAGAGAGAGATATGTAGCAAGAAAATCAGATCAGAGTCCCTTGTATATAATAAAACAATGCAATCCAGGGTATTGAATAACCGGCATTTATTTTATCACAACGTCTATTAAATTCCTTGCGAAATAACTAAAATTAGGAGCGGAAAATCGAATAATATTGTTTTATTAGAATCTGATTACAAAAAATGTTGCACACATAAGCCAAAGATGATTTGCTTTTTGTCATAGTTAGAAAACATCAACTCACACACAGTTATACAAATATACAGTTGTGTGTAGGGGGGTGTATATATATAGAAATAGAAATATATACGTGTGTATATATATATATATATATATAT
>NC_068996.1:743059-743840 GCF_001194135.2 Octopus bimaculoides | reverse complement strand
ATATATATATGAATGGTATTGCAATTTATAGATTCATAGAATCATGTGGTTATCCTGGAACCAGCTAACAAACAGCATACTGATCCAATACAGAGACGTATAATACAGGGTTCTAGGTTGCTGAAATGCAGAAGATTTTTCCATGGGAATTATTTCCTGGCGTGTATATAAACTGAAAATGTGGAGTTGTATGAAGTGAATATTTATTCTTAACTATTTCTCATTGTTAAGATTGCTGCTGTTTTGTATTCTCCATCATGTAACAATAATTTCAGTATGAAATTAACTACTTTACATGCCTGCACTAATATGCATGGTACGCGTTGTGAAATACAACTGTATATTTACAAATGAGTACAGATAGAAAAAGGTAGTAGATCATAAGAATATCATGGTCACGCCAAGTCTTCAATCATGATGTTCTAGGAATCTGATGAGCTGTTTTTCTTTATATGCGCTGATTTTTAAATATTGAATTGTTTGGTATAGTAAATAATATACATAAATATAGGCATGTAAAATAATTTACAATAAACTGAGATTATTAAAACATAATGAAGGTCGTGAAAAGGCCGTAGTCTGAACAACGTCAAATGGCTAAATAAATATATTCACTTCTCATCGCTCCAGACATTGTATGGTTTTCTATGCATACATACTTAGAGAGATACCGAAAGATTGCTAGGTGCATTTATATGTGCATGTACAATAATGTTTGTCATATACACAGAATCATATATATATATATATATATATATATATATATATATATATATATATA
>NC_068996.1:741208-742158 GCF_001194135.2 Octopus bimaculoides | reverse complement strand
ATATATATATATATATATATATACATATATCTTTGCAGTTATATGTGTATAAATATATGAGTGTATTTATGTATGTGTGCGTATGTGTGTGCGTGCGTTCATGCAACTACGTGTGTACATAAATACATATACAATTTCTATAGGCAAACACGTGTATGTGTGTGTTTTGTTTGTGCATATATGCGTACGTTTATGTGCAGTCGTGCGCATATTATATAATTTAACTGTGGAATCCTTGCAAACGTTTAGAAACGGACAAACAACGTTATATTCAGTTTACTTAATTACGTATTTGTAATTATGACACAATAATTGTACATATATTATTAAGTATAAAAATCTTACTTCGAACATCTACGACCTGGTCACTGATAACCCACTTCAGAGTATCTGAAATACATTGAGTAGAGTATCAGTGAAAAGATCGTAGATGAATAACAAAATGCTTTGATACCCAATAACATTATAAACACATTTATTATATAAATCACATAAATAAAAATTTATACGGCAGTTTGTATGAAATATGAAAAGGCAAAATCTACATAGACTAACAAATTCAAGAGTTATTTTCAAATTAGTTCAACTCAATATACATTTAGCAATTTAACATAAAATATCAAATATCTTACAATGTAGGAAAATAACAAACAACCACAATAAATATATACAATTAGGAACCCTCTCTATGTATGTATATATGTGTGTGTATGCATATATATATATACGTATATATGTATATATATGCATTATATGTGTATGTATGTATGGTTGTATAATATATATATATATATATATATATATACACACTAGTTTTTTTTTTCTATAATATAATTTCTGTACATCACTTCCAAACCTTCCAATATATATTAATGTAATATAAAGCTGAAGCAAATTAACACCAAATATACAGTGCGTGTGTTTTTATTGGCTAAACTGGCAATATGACC
>NC_068996.1:738811-739267 GCF_001194135.2 Octopus bimaculoides | reverse complement strand
GTGTGTGTGTGTGTGTGTGTGTGTGTGTGTGTGTGTGTGTGTGTGCATACACATATAAGTATGTATGTATACATGCATGTATACATGTTAAACGTTGCAACTACATACTAGGATGATCGCAAACACCGAGTCCCAGTTTCGATACCGTTTCATGTTTTTTAGTGAGTGCAAAGACATTCACAGGGACTGTAAAACCCAGACCAGATGGATTGTAGATATAATTCAATGGATTCAAATTTGTCACACAATGAATCACTAGGATTCTAACACCGAACTATTTAGGCGTCCACCAGTGAAGCGAATGCACAGCAAATTATGGGTTAGTTCACCAGCAGGATATTCTTTCTGTTCGACCAACAATCGAATACTTATCTATATAGAACGCTGGATATTCTAACAGTCAAGATATATATCAAAATATATGCATACATACACACTGGTGTATGTATGCATGTA
>NC_068996.1:737254-737700 GCF_001194135.2 Octopus bimaculoides | reverse complement strand
ATATATATATATATATATACATATATTCATATTTATATATAGGTAAATAGATAGATAGATAGAGAGACAGAAAAGAGAGAGAGAAGGAGAGAGACAGGAAGTAATGGTATTAATTCATTAACCAGTGCAGGGTTAATGGCAGTACGTATTTCCTATTATAAAACATTTAGTCATTAGTGTTTTGCTTATTACACAAACATACACGTGCCCGAACACACATACACATATGATTGTAGGAACGTTTGCATGTACGTATGAGCTATACGCGTTGATATGAAAATACGAGTGAATTCGATATTTCATTTAAGAAAATATAAAGATCTAATATTACATGACTAAAACTTGTCTATATTTACTATAAACAAAAGACGTAAGTCAGAGTAATCATGTGTGTGTGTGTGTGTGTGTGTGTGTGTGTGTGTGTGTGTGTGTGTGTGTGTGTGTGT
>NC_068996.1:734307-736867 GCF_001194135.2 Octopus bimaculoides | reverse complement strand
TATATATATATATATATATATATATATATATTCTTTTACTCTATTACTTGTTTCAGTCATTTGATTGCGGCCATGCGGGAGCATCTCCTTTTGTCGAACAAATCGACCCCAGGACTTATTCCTTGTAAGTCTAGTACTTATTCTCTCGGTCTCTATTGCTGAACCGCTAGGTTACGGGGACTTAAACACACCAACATCGGTTATCAAGCAATGGTGGGAGGACAAACACAGACATACAAATACATACACACACTCACACATACATATATAAGTATATATGTATATATATATATGTGTGTGTGTGTGTGTGTGTGTGTGTGAAACTATACATATATATAAGAATATACATGTATATACATACATATATATAAACACATATCTATATGTATGTATACATTAAAATAAACAAAGCAATACATGTATATGTATATACATATATATATATATATATATGTATATAATTATGTGTATTTCTTCTATCTTAATGAATAAAAATTCTTCTGATAGAATAAATGGGTCAATTATATATATATACATATATACATATATATATATATATATATATACATATACATATATATATGCATATACATATATATATGTGTGTGTGTGTGTGTGTGTGTGTGTGTGTGTATACATGCATTGATATGATTATACAATCATATACATCCATATACGTGTATTTTCGTGTTATACGTGCTCGTATGTATATGTATATGAATTTTGGAATGCACATATATAAATGTATAAACACTTATGCATCTTTCTACGTGTGTATGTATTCATTTATTTTATTGCATTATTCCTGTGTGCATCATGCGCCAATAACCAACTTTGTATTTAGTGAGCTCTAAAATTATTTCCTGTCGGACCGACTAATAAGGAATATAAACTTTCCCTATCATATTTGATATACTGAATATGAAGAAATTTACTTGTGCAGAAATATACGTCAATTGCTTCATTTACATCTTCATTGCCTTTTCTGTTTTATATGTGACCTGTAAGTTGTAAAATTTCATGGGCCTATGATTATAAATATTCATAGTTAAAGACATCTTGTAGAATGTGAAATGACATGTGTGTTTATAACTAATGAAAATGAAAGTGATGAAACGGATCAAATACCGGTAGAATCTTGTAATGAAACTAGAAAATGAAGAGGTGGCATCCGATAGTGTAATGCGTCTGTAGTGTAAATTGCCAGAATTTCGTATTAAACATGGAGAGAACCAAGAGACAAGGTAACCGATTAAAGAGAGAGTACCTATTAGTCTGATACATATCTGTTTTGGTTGCAAAACTCCAAAATCTATATAGGAATTTGTCGACATAGTGGTATTTCGTGAAAATTCAAACCCAGTACCTACATAATGCGATGACTTTTGTTTTTGAATACGATCTATTTTCTTGTATGCTTCAATTACTGTTTTTTTACAATTTATAAGCGGTATTCTTTCTCGTAGTATATACCATATAATACCAAATCAGCATCGTGGTCTTTTTAGAGACACAAGTTTTTCTCTCATATTCGTAGTTTTTGTATTTATACATGCATAAAGAATGAGATTTAGGGATACATAGGTCCCGTATTCTAAACCCAGACTCAACAATTTCTTATCAGTAGAATCAGTATACGAAAACTGAGAAAAAAATATTTGGATTTGTATGTATAAATGAATTTGTGTATGTATGCAGCGCAACTTGATGGCAAAGAACACTGGGTAATTATCCGGAGATCTCACAGGTCAAAGGGCCAGTTTTGAACTATGATGTTTGTGACTTGCTGTCAATTAATAAATACCAAATGTCCAATACTATGATTTGCCCGTCTGGGTACTGGACATTACGTATTGCTAAGAAGAACCTACATGCATGAATATATATGTATGCTTTGTGTGCCTGTGTATATATGTATGCATCTATGTATATGTTGAGTGCATCTTTAATTTCTCCACTCATTTATATATGTAAATATGTTGCCTATAAACGGCAATATCTACAAAACATGTACGTATATATACATATAGATATATGCATAATCAAATGGATAAATAAATGAATATATATGTGTGTGTGTGTCTGTTTGTGTGTGAGTGCATGTCTGTGTGTGAGTATGTGTGTCGTTTTGTGGTAAGACGTTTGCTTCCCAACCACATGGTTCCTGGTTCAGTCCAACAATGCCTTGTAAGTGGACTTGGTAGGTGGAAACTGGAAGAAGCCTATCATAAACAGATATGTGAATATATTTATGTGTGTGTGTGTCTGTGTTTCTCCCCACACCATCGCTTAACAGCTGATGTTGGTGTGTCTACACCCGCCATGAATTAGCGGTTCGGCAAAAGTGTTCGATAGAATAAGTACTAGGCTTACAAAGAATAAGTCCTGCAGTCGATTAGTTCAATAACAAAAGCTTGAAATGACAAATGACTGAAATAAGTAAAAGAATGAAATAGCGTCAAGCTAATACGTTTATTGTCCACATCTTCATGTTGTCTGTTTTCATTCGTTGTTTTATTCATGTATTTGAAATGACTATATATATACATATGTATATATA
>NC_068996.1:733438-733740 GCF_001194135.2 Octopus bimaculoides | reverse complement strand
ATATATATATATATATATATATATATATATATATATATATATATATATATATACTCATATACATATATATGTGTGTGTGTGTGTGTGTATATATATATATGTATAAATATATACACGTATAATATAAGGGCGCACGCACACACACTCACACACACATACACACACACGTATATACATATATTTATACGTATAGCATATATATGCGTTTATGCATATGCTTATGATGTACGGACATTTCAGTGTTTGTGTGTAACTAGAGATATAATGCATCTAAGCGGTTATACATGTATATATATATATAT
>NC_068996.1:731057-732118 GCF_001194135.2 Octopus bimaculoides | reverse complement strand
TATATATATATATATATATATATATATATTGATATATGTATGAACAAACAAGGTACCTCTGTGAGTTTTACCGAAGCACTCGCATAAATGTGCACAGTGAGAGTGACTGATAGCAGTAAATACAATCAGTATATGTTTTATATATTAATCATTTTATAAACAAGCACACACATGCCTGCACACTTACACATGTATGTAGACACGCGCACGCACACACACACACACACGCACACACACACACGTGTGTGTGTGAGAGAGAGAGAGAGAGAGAGAATGTATTATCCAGGCGGATATCGAGTTAGCTCTCTCTTTGTTTCCAGATACCGCCTAACCACAACGGTCATTATCCAATACCAGTGCTCACAGTGAATCACTGAAGTGTTAGTTACCGGTAAATTCACCCTTTGGATCCTGATTAAACAGAAGTGACAATATTGTAAGGTTGCATCTGCAACAGTGTGCTGTCGCTGCAGTGGAAATACGTGTAGGTCATTGTAATATGCTGTGTACAACTGTAAAATAAAATCGTAGATGTATAAATTTCCATACTCATTATTATTATTATTATTATTATTATTATTATTATTATTATTATTATTATTAGTAGTAGTAGTAGTAGTAGTAGTAGTAGTAGTAGTAGTAGTAGTAGTAGTAGTAGTAGTAGTAGTAGTAGTGTATTCTGTACGTTCTTGTTTCGATCTTCGTATTAAATACTACCCTCTAAGTTCTCTTATGTAACGCATCTGTGAATGTACATCAACCATACTCAAACATGTTCTGTATTATATAATTTTCCACTAGGTAAATGTGGTATTCTGTTTGTGTGTATATATATATGTGTGTGTGTATGTACGCATATATGTACATACTCGCAAGACCAAACGCGCACTCCTACAGGCACGGACACAGACACAGACACACACACACGACAAATAAGGAAAATTGAGTAAACGTTTTACCAGAGCATGTTCAACTAACCATTCATTGTCTCAAAATTTAACGCATTATATGTGTGTGTGTGTGTGTGTGTGTGTGTGGTACATACAATGTATATCTACATA
>NC_068996.1:729508-730586 GCF_001194135.2 Octopus bimaculoides | reverse complement strand
ATGTATATATATACATACAACTGTGTACAAAACGTTAAAATGTTAGTACTCGATAGCTAAAGGGAGACAGAAAGCTAATTAAAATATGCGTAGTTAAGCATCCAAATACATTTGAATCAATATAATCTAGTTCTGGATTAAATCCTAAAACTTAATCCAGTACGAGATTAAATGAATAGCACATCCGTATATAAAACTTTTTGACACATTTATGCGCTGAATCATAATGGACGTACATTTTGTTAAATATATGTTCGGCAACGGTTGTATATATTTAACGGTCAATATGTCTATTGGTTTACGAACGTGCAGATATATTAATAATTAAAAAAGAACGTATGATACATCAAAATATATTATTCTCATCTGATAGGGCGGGCCTCAGATGTATAGGATCGTAAAGAACAAAAAGTTAACAAATCTGAAAATTACCTGAAATATACATTGACGGTAAATGTATACGCGTGTAATCATTTTTGTTTTCATTTTGTGATAACATTATAGTGTCTTGATATCACCTAATACTCGATCTGGTCATTGACACTCTTCAATACATCAATTCATACATTCATTCATTCATTCATTAATACACGTGTGCATGTCAGTGTGTGTGTGTGGGGGGGGGTGTATGTATATATATGTATATATATGTATATATATGTGTGTGTGTATATATATATATATATATATATATATGAGAGAGAGGGGGCAAAGAGAGAGAGCGGGCAAAGAGAGAGGGGGAAGGCGCGTGGCTTAGTGGTTATGGCATTCTGCTCACGATCATAAGGTCATGAGTTCAATTCCCGCATTGTGTCCTTCGGCAAGACACTTTATCTCGCGTTGCTCCAGCCCACTCAGCTACCAAAAATGAATAGTACCTGTACTTCAAAAGGCCGACCATGTCACACTCTGTGTCGTGCTGAATCTCCCAGAGAACTACGCTAAGGGTATGCATGTCTGTGGAGTGGTGAGTCACCTGTACGTTAATTTCATGAGCAAGCTGTTCCGTTGATCATATCAGCTGGGACCCTCGTCGTCGTAACCGACGGAGTGCTCCTGTATATATATATATATATAT
>NC_068996.1:728251-728949 GCF_001194135.2 Octopus bimaculoides | reverse complement strand
TATATATATATATATATATATATATATATATATTGAGAGTATATATGAATATATACATATATATATATATGTATGTATATGTATATTTAAGTTCATATAAGTGTATTTGTGCGTTTGTGTGTATGAGTGTGTGCGTGTATTCACATATGTATGTATGTATATGCTTATAATCTAATGTCAGAATGCTTGTTTGTGTAAAATGTAGGATGTATTCTTCGGAAAAACTGCAATATAACGTATACAGAGATGACAAAACGAATTTTAAACACGAACATGTTTCACGGTCTTTTATACAGTTCGCTTGAAATTAACATATTCTTTTACCTACACATTTTACTTTCTTAAAAGATGGTATTATTTGAATAGATCGAAAACTATTGCGGCAAATTTCGTAAACTATATTCAAGTGCATGTTACTTTCTGCATTTTACTTCGCATCGGATAATCCAATATTGAACAGGTTTCAAACGTGAGCATTATATCTTTTTGCATATTTGAACATAGATGTTCAATATACACTATTATATATAACAGTTTTCTTTAAACCCTGTAAGACAACTACAGGTAGGTACAAACGGTAGGATAAGAAGTTAGCTTCAAGCATAGCAGTTAAAACTCCATAGATCTATGGATACTTATTAAACAATGCTTCATGCAAACATTTTATATAAACTATTATAAAATATACTCTATATTAT
>NC_068996.1:727930-728151 GCF_001194135.2 Octopus bimaculoides | reverse complement strand
AGAGAGAGAGAGAGAGATAAAGATATATACATACATATACATATACATACATATATGTATATGTATGTATATGTATATGTATATATATATATATGTGTATATATACATATATATATATATGTAAACGTATATAAGCGTAATATATTTAATATGTATGTGCATATATTTATGCATTTTTGAATATATATATATATATATATATATATATATATATATATATA
>NC_068996.1:724796-725919 GCF_001194135.2 Octopus bimaculoides | reverse complement strand
GAGAGAGAGAGAGAGAGAGAGAGAGAGAGAGAGAGAGAGCGAAAGAGAGATAGCAGCTAAGCATGTAGAACAACTATCCGTGATCCATCATGTTGGTATTGGTTTTCTTTTCCTCGGCCTGTGTTTTTTCTATCAGTTTTTCTTTCTTCATTCCCCCTCTCCCCCACCCCCACCACTGTTTGAAGAAGGACACGTCCCAAAGCTTATGGCCATTAACTCTTTCCCTTCTCTCGAGCGTCAAAGCAAATAACAATGATTGTGAAGTAATTCTCTTTTCCTTTCTTTTTGTAATACGTTCTTCAAAATATTTGTAAAGGTGTATGTCTACAAATACATGCATGCATATTCTCCTGTGAATACACACACACACACACACACACACGCAGGCGCACAATTCTGTGTGTGTGTGCATGTGCCCGTATGTGTGTCTGTCTGTTTAGGCATGTGAGTATATATGTATATCTGGGTGTAAGCTTGTAAATTCATTAATTTTATATGTGATTATCATTTAAATAGATCTCATATATATATATATATATATAGGTTATGGTTGCGTGGTAAATAGCTCGTTTTGCAACGCCTTGTTATCGGGTTAATTTTGCACGTTACCTTGAGCAAGTCTTCTACTTTGACCCCATGTCAATATGTGTGTGTGTGTGTGTGTGTGTGCGTGCGTGTGTTTGTATGTGTGTGCTTGTGAGGGAGAGAAAGAGAGAGAGAGAGAGAGAGAATATGTGTGTGTGTGTTTATGCATGTATATATGTATATATACATGTATCAACACACCAACATAAATATATATAGGTAAAAATACACGTGTGTGTACGTATATGTATAATTATATAGATACGTACATGCATATGCATGTATGTGTGTGTGTGTATATATATATATATATATATAGAGAGAGAGAGAGAGAGAGAGAGAGAGAGGGAGAGGGAGAGGGAGAGAGATAGAGATGCGTATGTGCGGGTTTTTGCATGTCTGTGTGCAAGGTCTTGTATCTTTTATCGTTTATTTGTTTAAACCATTAGACTACGCCCATGCTGGGGTACCACTTTCAGGAATTTTTTTAGTCGAATGACTCGATTTAAGTTCATAATTTTATCTTTTCAGGCCGCGT
>NC_068996.1:721379-723355 GCF_001194135.2 Octopus bimaculoides | reverse complement strand
TATATATATATATATATTTACATGTGTGTGTGTATGCATATATTTGTGTATGCAAAGATGCGTATTTATATATACATATATTATGTTATATATTACATGATATCATATTATATTCTATATATGTATACCCCACACACATACACACATCCATGGACAAATAGAATTATAATTATTTATATACCTATTTATATATATACCTATTTATATATATATATATACCTATTTATATATATACCTATTTATATATATACCCATCTCCCTCATTTCATAACTCAACGCCATTTAATGTAAGATATTCCCGCGAGATTTTAGTAATGCAATATTTTAAAATTAAAATCTTAAATAATAAAATCGGATAATAGAATAGAAATGAAGCTTTGGAGATCGTAAAGAAATTAATAATAGTAATCATCATTATTATTGTTATTGTTGTTATTATTATTACCATCATCATCATCATCATCACTATCATCACTATCATGATGATTATGATGATGATGATGATGATGTGGATGATGATTGCTTCATTCATAGATCAAACAGTATTCTTGTGTTTATATAAGTTGGTGGAGTACATTTAGAACGTTTAATGTTTTACTTACGCGATATCTCCAAAAGTTGTATGTGTGTGGCATGCTGTAAGAATCGCATAAACTAATAATACATACTGCCGTTGATTCAATCTATTAGCCTTTCCTCTATTTTGTAATTATATAGCAATGTCTGAAACCTATTACTTTATTGTTATATCTCATTATTATCATTGTTATCTTATAATTAATGTCTCCATTAATGCTATGGTTAGTCTTATCCTTTTACTACATTTAAATTCCACTTTCTTCTTTTCATATATTTTTGCTTCTTTTTCAGCCATACACACCTTACCTTTGTGTATATTTGTCAACCTAGTCTTCAGTGTTTTGTTCCCTTGTGGTCAATAAAGGAAATTATGATTCTTTTTATTATCATTATTGAGGCAGAAAGCTTACAGAATCGTTAATACGCCGGGCAAAATGCTTGGTGGCATTTCGTCCATCATTGCGTTCTGGGTTCAAATTCTGCCGAGGTTGACTTTGCCTTTCATCTTTACTAGATCGATGAAATAAGTACCAGTTGAGTACTGGGGTCGATGTAATCGACTCATGCCCTCTAACAAACTTGTCGGCCTTGTGCCAAAATTTGAAATCAGTATCATTTATTGCGGTGTATCGGGACCATGGAATGAGCAGAGAATCGGACAAAACACCTTGTGCAATTTTCACACGTTAATTTACATTCTGATTGTAAGGAGATACATAGAAGTACACACTCATGAACGTTTATATTTGTGTATGAAGTCATGTACGCATATGTATGTTCCTATCTCTATGCATTTGTGTATGCTGTGCATGTATGCTTGTGTATATATATGTATATATAATATATCATTATGATAGTATTACAAATCTATGATATATATCATATACACATATACATTATGTATATATGTATATGTATATATATATATATATATATATATATATATATATATATATATATATATACATATCTTTCATCTTTCAGTTGTACCAGGTTACCTGTGTATATATTATAGATATCACATTTACTACATATCTATAATATATATGATGTAAACATATATACACATATATGTATATTAGCGCCTGCGCGTACATAAGCATTCATATGTGTGTGTGAGTGTGTGTGTGAGTGTGTGCGTGTGTGTGTAGACATATTTTTGTATAGATATATACGTACATATTCATACACGTACATTTATGCATATATCAACATATTTACCCGTTTTTATGTATATAGATAGATAGATAAATAGATAGATAGATAGATAGATAGATAGATAGATAGATAGATAGATAGATAGATAGATAGATAGATATGTATGTGTAGTGTACTTGCGTTTTTTCCAGAGTGTGTACATGGTGTATGCGTGTGTATATAGTGTGTGTATATATATA
>NC_068996.1:717665-717934 GCF_001194135.2 Octopus bimaculoides | reverse complement strand
ATATATACATGTATAACATATATAACTATCTGCCCTGTGTGTGTGTGTTTGCTTTGTATGTGCAAACGTATGAATTTATTAGCGCGTCACATTTCTACGTATGTATGTTTATTTTTCAGCGGACAGCTATGTTGGTACTCAGATGAAGCGGCCTGTCAAACAATTGCACCAATAGCACTTGTTAAACGGACATAAGGAATCTACTCTCTTTCACGCACGCGCGCGCACACACACATTTATACATACATACATATATATGTATATGTATA
>NC_068996.1:717184-717655 GCF_001194135.2 Octopus bimaculoides | reverse complement strand
ATATATATATATATATATACATATATTTACATATATGTGTGTGTGGGTGCGTGTGTGTATTATATATTTTATATATTTTTTACATATATATTATGATCAGTAATAATAATTTTGTATCTTTTCGGCAGCAGCAGCAGCAGCAGCAGTAGTAGTAGTAGTAGTAGTAGTAGTAGTAGTACTAGTAGTAGTAGTAGTAGTAGTAGTAGTAGTAGTAGTAGTAGTAGTAGTATGCATGTATGTATGTATGTATGTATGTATAAAAGGAATTTTGCTATAGTGTTGTGTTTTTTAGCCAGTATGAATAAAGCAGAGTGTTGCTGAATTATCAGTACAAAACTTTGATATACTTGTACAAATAAATTGGTATGTGTATACATATTTGTATGTATGAATATATATATATATATGTGTTTGTGTGTGTTTGTGTGTATACATACGTAGATGTGTATATATATATATATATATATATAT
>NC_068996.1:712561-714136 GCF_001194135.2 Octopus bimaculoides | reverse complement strand
TATATATATATATATATATATATATATATGTACGTGTGTGTGTTTGTGTATGGATATACATACTACACAGTAAACGAGGGATCTACAACACAGTCGCATGCCTTGTTAGAAAATTACAGTAAAATTTCACTTAAATTTCATCTTAAATGTACGTCCTCACTTATTGTAATTCCTAAGTATACAGAACGATGCAATGATCACGGATGGAAAGCCTTCCGTGGCAGATTCATCGAATGCAAACTCTTCCGCAAGTAAATTACAATACGAAAGTAGATAGAGAGAGAGAGACAGAGAGAGAGAGAAATAGAGAAGGATAATGAGTGTGTTTGTGTGAGACAGAAATAGTGCGAAATATAAAAGAAGGTAGGTGCGTATCTACTAAATTACACATATGTCAGGTGAGCCCAGATAACTGTCTTCTTTACTAATTGTACAATTTCAAAGCCATCTTACTACCTTTATATATATCCGTTTGAAAATTAGTATTAGGTATGTATATACCTCAGTGTTAGGTATGTATATACGTGTTCATGTAGTCGTTGTGTATATTATACTTATATGTGTTCAAAGACCGATCCGTTCCTCTCCATGCGTATATTTTAACTTGTACACACACAAACAAAAAACATACACACACACACGTATGTATATACCTGCATAAACACACTTATATTTTATGTGCGTGTATATGTATGTATATGTATGAGTGTGTGTGTGTATACGTGTGTATAAACATACGTATATATATGCATGTATGTACATATACATAGATACGTTTCATTGCGCTTTTGTGTGTATGCCTACAAACGCATACACTCAAGGCATATCTACATACATACATATATATATACACTCGCGTGCACACACTTACACACACACACATATATATATACATATCTATATACGTATATATATATATATATATATATATATATATGTGTGTGTGTGTGTGTGTGTGTGTGTGTGTGTGTGTGTGTGTGTGTGTATATACATATATATATATATACATACATACATACATACATATACATATATATGTATATGTATATATGTACATTATATATAGCAATATGTATATAAGCAGTACTGTAGCTGTATGCCTATATGTGTGTGAGTGTGTGTGTGTGAGAATGTATATATGTGTGTGTGCATACTGACAGGTAACTCTAAATCGATGAATAAAAACATAGATAATATAATTACATGTGGTATAAATAAATAATTCAATTTGGCATTTATTTGGTTAGTATGTGCGGGGGTGGATACATCCATGTATAAATGTATGTCTGTGTATACATAAAATGTATACACAGTCATACATATATGTGTGTATTTGAAGAATCACACTTTTGCAGAAAGACTTCAACATATATAGGTTCTATGCATACATATACACACACATACACGTATATGTAATGCCACAGCATGGCCGCAGTTCAACGACTGAAACAAGTAATAAAATGGAAATTTAAATAATATATACTTATACATACGTGTATGCATGTGTAGAAATGCGTACAAGTTATATATATATATATATATATATATATATATAAATACCTACATATATATATA
>NC_068996.1:708351-712409 GCF_001194135.2 Octopus bimaculoides | reverse complement strand
TATATATATATATATATATATATATATCATTTACAAATTTTAGTTACAAGTTAATAAAATGCAAACACAAATGAAAAATGACGACATATTTCATGTTAAAATATAATATGTCCCCAACCCGTAAAGAAAAGGACAGTAAAAATAATGTGAAAAATTGATGTGATAAATCACCACTTACCTTGGTACCCCATTGCGGGATGTAATATGTCGACATTTGGAGAAGATAGGCTAAGTCCGTTCACCGTGTAGGGGGGAGCCTTGGACGTAGCCGCCGATACGCTAGGGTACGCCATGCTTGCCATGGGTAGACGCACAGACAGACACCACAATAACAACAACAACAACAGAGAGAGGGTTGTTTTCGAAAACCAGTCCTCTGGGCTGACAAGAATCGACTGAACTAGGGTTGGTGGTTTTCCACGACGCGGACGAGGTGTCTGTGGACTTGCACACGTGTGTATGTGTGTACACCTGTGCGTATCAATGTGCTTGTGCGTATGTATGTGTACGTGTTTGTGAAAGCGAGTGTGTCTTTATATATGTGTATATTTGTATACATATATGTATATGTGCTTGTGTATGTTAGTTAACTGTGTGTGAGTGTATGGTGAGTATGTCTGTGTGTAAGCGATCAAATATAGTTAGTGAGTGTATATACATATATATATGTATGTATGTATGTATGAATGTATATTCGTATGCGTATATCTGTATCTGTATGTTTTTGTGTACGTGTGATTGACTGCTGAGTGACTGACTGACTGACTGCCTTGTGTCTCTGTTAATAGAAGAGGCGGAGGAAAAACAAACGAAAAGGAGAAAAGAGAGAGAGAGAGAGGTGGGGGAGAGAACGTTTGTGTGTGTGTGTATGCGTGAGTATGTGTGAATGTGTTTGTGATTGAGTGAATGATGGAACGGTAGAGGGAGAGAGGAATAGAGAGTAAATGAACAACACGGTGAGAAAGAGGCAGTTTACTTCTCCTCCCCTTTCTCCATCAACATTCTGCTGTTTTATTGAAGTATAACGAAAGGGGGAGAAATGAGAATAGGAAGAAAGCACATTTATGAGTGAGTGAGTGAGTAAGAAAGCAAGAGTGAGAGAGAGAGAGAGAGAGAAAATCATGTAAAAGAAGAGAAAGGGAGCCCACAAAGAGAGAGAGAGAGAACGGGAGAGGTCAGGAGTGTGAGAGACAGACAGACAGAGATCAGACTACAGAGAAAGATAGTGTGTGCGTGTGTGTTTGTGAGAGCGTTTGTATATGTGTATGTGTGTGTAAGAGAGAGAGAGAGTGAGAGGAGGAGAGAGACAAGCAGAGCTGGCCTATTGAAATTGTGATCGAAATAGAAGAGGGACGCTCAAGAACAGTGAGAGAGAACAGACAGACAAAGAGAGAGAGAGAGAGAGAGAGAGAGAGAGAGAGAGGCAGAGGGGGGAAGATATGAGAAGAAAAAGAATGGGTGTGTAAAAATAAATAAAAAAAAGGTTGGCTGGCTACTCCACCTTCTGTTATTTATATTAGAATGATATAGGAGGGAGGAGCAGGAGGAGGAGGAGGAGCAAGAGGGGGAAATTAGGAGGACGACGAGGTGGAGCAGGAGGAGGTTGTAGAAGCAGTGAATGTTGTATAACACACACACACATTCATGTACGTGTATGTGTTTACGTGCGTGTGTGTGCTTACATATGTGTGTGTATACATACATATATATATATATATATATATATATACATACATACACTTATATATCAAACACAAATTTCACATACGTACACGCTCACATACATAGGGATGTGCGTCATAGATGTGTCAGCTTATGTATGTGTATGTGTGTAGCTGTGTGCGTGTAAGTGTGTATGTGTGTGTGTGTGTATGTGTGTGTAAGTTGTATTTGAAATAAGGAGGCGAAAGAGGAGAAGTAAGAGGTAAAGAGAATACGGTGAATGTAAAGTATAGAAAAACTGGCAACTCCCATTTTAACATTATGTATTGAAGTAATAATGGAAGAGGAGGAGTAAAATGAAAGACTATGGCATATAAGAGACGTAGTCAGCTGCTCCTTTTGCGTTTTACTACGGTGCTAGTGGAGAGGATAGCAAAGCTAGCCATTGGAGCTCTGTGTGTGTGTGTGCGCCAGTACATAATATATGAGGAACCTTACTAATAAATGAAATTATGCGGGCGTGTGTGTGTGTGTGTGTGCGTGCGTATGTGAATACACGTATATAAGTTTGCTTTTGTATGTATATATACATATAAATATATATATATATATACACACACACATGATGTGCGTGAATGTGTAAATATGTGTTTATGTATCTACTGTGTTGTACATAATTATTTATATCCGTTATCTGTTTATGTGTGCGTATTTCGGGGGTCTGTACATAATGTTGATGATGATGTTGATGTTACTGTTACTGATAATGATGACGACGACGACGACGATGATGATGATGATGATGATACTGTTGCTGCTGAAGATGACAGTGATGGTGGTGGTGGTGGTGGTCGTCGTCGTCGTTTCAAATATTGAAGCGATGACTTCTATAGCTATGTGGTTCTGGTGTGGGGGGGGGTGTATGTAGGCACTGGTGCATCTTCCCGTGTGTGGTGATGTACTTGTGTAGTTTGCGTAACCTTCAGTTGTTTGTTATAAATGAGTCTGTGTGTGCACACGTGCGTGTGTGTGTACGTGTATGTACGAGAAAGAAAGAAAGAAAGAAAGAAAGAAAGAAAAACTTTGGTGTATGCATTTGAATGTTTACCTGTGTGCTTCGTGTTGTGTTTCTAAAAAAGTGGAACACAGAAAGTAAAACAGGGAAAAGAAGTTGGTCACCTTTTTTCCCGTTGATTTCCTGAAGAGTAAAGAAAATAACTAAGAGAAATAGAATAGATATGAGAGATAGACATAACTAAACAGCTAGGTAGCTGACTTAGCTGACTAGCTAGATAGATAGACAGATAGATAGATATCTAAATACAGAAAATGGACAAATTACAAAGTAGAGCTTTTCTTGGGGGGGGGGATAATTTCGATCAAAAGGGATCGCGGGAAGAAAAAAAACGTGGGTGGGGGGCGATCAATAGGGATCGTGTATCACAGTCAATGTAAAAAACAGATAGATAGATAGACAGACAGACATATAGATAGATAGATAGATAGATAGATAGATAGATAGATAGATAGATAGATAGATAGATAGATAGATGGGTAGGTAGGTAGGTAGATAGACAGACAGACAGATAGATAGATAGAGAGAGAGAGAGAGAGAGAGAGAGAAAGAGAGGGAGGGGGAGTTAAGTGAAATGTTAACCTCTCAATCTCTCACCTCACTCTTAGTTTCCGATTTAAGGTATTAAAAAGAGAAGAGGTAGAGAGCAGATGAGAGGAGGGTGGGTAAGAGAGAAAGTGTGTGTGTGCGTGCGTACGTAGGTGTTGAGAATAGTTGTTTCTATCTCCCACTGTCCTATTGTTCATTTGGGAGGTGGAAAGGCGGAAGCAAAGGTGACAGCTACTCCTTATTAAGGTGCAAACTCCCATACTTAAAATAGCGATCAGAAAATAGTTCTAAGTCAATTGTAATTTTAAACGTGGCAAATGAGAAATTCATAAGCTTTAGTACAAATTATAAAGCGAAAAGACAAGGGAGTGAATTTGCAAATTTACATCTGATTTCACCATAGACAATGTGATTGGGCGGTGGATTGGTATTCTTTTTACTCTTATTTTTATGCTTGGTTCAGTCATCGGATTGTAATCATACTGGGTGAGTATTTCGGTCGATCAAATCGTCCCAGGACGTGTTATATGTTGTCTACTGATTTTATTGGTTTCATTTTGCTGAATCGCTACAATGGAGCGGGGAGGCACAAGCGTGACATGAACATATGTGTGTGGGTGCGTGCATGTAAGTATGCATATATATATATATATATTTATATATATACATGTATATATATATGTATATATATATATATATATATATAGATAGATAGATAGATAGATAGATAGATAGATAGATAGATAGATAGATATATATATATATATATATA
>NC_068996.1:704712-705665 GCF_001194135.2 Octopus bimaculoides | reverse complement strand
TGTGTGTGTGTGTGTGTGTGTGTGTGTGTGTGTGTGTGTGTGTGTGTGTGTGTGTGTGTGTGTAAATATAGATATAGATATATAAATATAAATATAGATAGCTAGAGACAGACAAACAGACAGACCTATATAAAGCAGTTCAGCAAAAGACCGTTATAAATATCAAACTTAGGAGGACTGGAGGATTTGTTAGACTAAACCCTTCAAGGCGATGCCCCAAGTAAACGTTAAAAGAGTTATATATTACGGAGATATACTTTCATAGAAGGTGGCCTGATCTGAGATCATGTGCTGAAACAAAAACAATTGCAGAGTGGAAGGTGTTTATAAGTCATTTAAAAACACACAAAAACCGTTAGAACCACTTCAGCATTTAAATAATTTAATTTGTGAAAATACTTTCGTCGCTTTGAAACCGCGACCTGTTCAATAACAAAATTCTGTGCTGCAGTTATATATTGTAAACGATAAAAGAGTTATATATATTGTATCGTATTATATTATATTATATTATATTATATTATATTATATTATATTATATTATACTAGCTGTTTTTCCCGGTTTCACTCGGGCAGTGTGGTGCATTTGGTTAAAGGCTATTTCCTATGTATATTTTGAATAATAAAAAGAACTAAAAATTAAAAAAATAAAAATTCCAAAAACAAAAAAAAAGTAAGAACAACCCCAAAACAATACGATGCTAAGGATTTTGCGGGTCGATATTCTAAAACTAACTTCACGTGTGTACCCATAGCCCCATGTAGTCACGGAACCTTATTTGTGGTATAACCTCGCCGTAAAAGAAAAATATATGGTAGTGCGGTTGTTGTATTGGCGACACAAGAATGTTAATCGAAACTGTTCAAGATCAATCATAGGTTGGACGTTCATGTACACTGATTAGAATTGTGAATTTCAATTATTGAAAATGCGTTCCCGGATGGATACAATT
>NC_068996.1:703479-704526 GCF_001194135.2 Octopus bimaculoides | reverse complement strand
GCTATAGCTTTTGTTTTTTTAATGCACAAAAAAAAGAAATTATTTTTTTTCTGTGCCTCTGATTAAAATTTTCGAAAACCAAACCTAGCCACATTACTTAGAAAAAAATAATCTTTATTATGCTGGTTTTTCGTAAAATTTCGCGCATGGGAAAGGCAACAAAATCGCCCCTCCCCATTTTGAATGGGCGATTCCTATCTTAAAAAGTAATAATCGATTATCTCGGTAACCATGGGAGTTAGAGGGCAATAAAAATCTCCTGAACATGAGCGGACCATGCTGCCGCTCTGTGCTGAATTTCACGCGATTCCACTGTTTGTTGTACGTCCAGAAACTTACTCTTGGACCCTGAAGCAATTGCCCTCTTAACTAATTTGCTTATCCAATTTCTGTAAGCTTCGTGTGCTGGGAAAGATGCCTTAGTTTTTAGTAACCGGGTTACTACCTTACACATTTAAGTCGACCGTGATCCGTGTTACCGACGACTTTAAACTATGAACCAACGCTATCTCTGTTTACTGGCGTGCAGAGTACTCTGTCTAAACTTAAGTCATTTAGTTCCTTACTTCCTTCCTAGGCGATGCTAGTCCACGTGAATTCACAATGCCTATTTTAATTAAGACTACGTTGGATGATAATATGAGCGAGAAGGGTCACTTAACTTAATCTTGTGGAAGGAATCACGATTCGTTGTGAGCGTTTACACCGGTAAACTTTCTTAAATCATTTTCTTTATGATGATAACGATAATGATAATGCTGATGATGGTGATAATGAGGATGATGATGATGATGACAACGACGACGACGATGTTAACAACAACAACATCAAAAACAACATCAACAACAATAGTAATAATAATAATAATAATAATAATAATAATAATAATAATAATAATAATAATAATAATAATAATAATAATAATAATAATGATGATGATAATAATGATAATATTAATAATAATAACAACAGCAACAACAACAACAACAACAATAATAATAATAATAATAATAATAATAATAATAATAATAATAATAATAATAATAA
>NC_068996.1:693670-699306 GCF_001194135.2 Octopus bimaculoides | reverse complement strand
AACCACAGCACATACCCAAGGCGCACAGAGCTGCGCTCGGTAGTGAAGTGAAAGCACGTTATAAAAATAAAACTACTGAATAATAATAATAATAATAATAATAATAATAACAACAACAACAACAGCAGCAACAACAACAACAATAATAATAATAATAATAATAATAATAATAATGATAATAATAATAATAACAACAATAATAATAACAACAATAATAATAACAATAACAATAATAATAATGATGATGATGATAATAATAATAATAACAACAACAACAACAGCAGCAACAACAGCAACAACAACAATAATAATAATAATAATAATAATTTTTATTGGCCACAAGAGCTGAACACAAAACAAATAGGGACAATGCAACAGAAAGGACACGTAAGGTTTGGAACACCATCGATTACACAAAAAAATGTTTGAGGTTCCTCAGTAGGTGCCTCTACTTCACAACTGCTCCTATTCAGAAGCGAATATTCAAAGTAGGCCCATTCACCAGGGTCATCTAGACCACATCCACCCACCTTTCAGCAAAAATACCCGTGGGGTTGGTGGGTGCAGAACTTCTCTCTTCAGCCTCGTTTACCTTTTCAAGAGGAACTTGAAACAGTTGATGAGGATTTAGCCGAAGAGGTAAGTATTTGTCTTCAGTCCTTTCAATCTTGTCCACCATGCTACCTCCTTTGCCATAGCCACCAGACGGAAGAAAACTGCTTTTCCTTCCCGGCCAAAGGAAGGCGGAGGAGCGATCTTCACGATGCATTTGACTGATAACCGATGCGTACCACACGCGTCAACAGCTGTTCAACAAAACTCCACAAGTCATTAATGCCCGGACACTGGACGAATACATGCAGGATGGATTCGTCGCCCTGCGCACACTACGAAGAGGTCCGTCTGACAGCACTTCCGTGTCTGTAGGGCTTATCTCGAAACGGCAGAACTCCCCGGTAGCACTGTGGATATCTAAAAGTTATCCACAGGCCCTAGCCCGAAAGTCTTCCAGAAAAGACCAGCTAACTGATCCCTCCCGAGGCCCAGATTTGCCCCGAGGACGTCTTTGCGCTTTACCGCCACCAATCCCCTATATGACACCAGAGTGATAATTCCACCGACTGTATTGGCCGATTGGTAGAAAGCTGACAGCAATAACCGACACTTCAGGTCTCACGCGCCCTTTCTTGGTCTACACCTGATCCAGGACTGTAGCTCCGTCAATGAGACGAGCTGCGTAAAATGCCGTTTGTCAAACGGCGACAACACTTGCATACCGTTAAGAAAACATTGGACATGTCGCAACCTCAACGCATGTCTGCGCATCATTAACCACGGCATATTCAGTCCTCCATTCAGCAGCTGTTGACAGCAGATGGACCACCTGACGATCGGAACACGTCCCTTCTACAAAAATTGGGAAGAGCAAGCGCTCCAGCTTTAACAGGCATGAAGTGGGGCAAGGGACGATGGTCAGGTTTTTATAGATGACGGAAGCGATGTAAGTATTCCCTACCTCCACTCAACCCTTGAGCGACAGCTTCTTCTCTGCTCATTTTTAGGTGCGATTGGCCACCTTGCTCGTCACCTCCACCCAGTTCTTGCCCAGCTGGAGGTCCGGACTAAACTAGACCCCGAACAATTTCACCAGTCCATCCGTCCAGCGCCCTATAACGCTATCGGTCGGCATGGACCTGCTTCTCCCTGTGCCGAACTGCAGGCCTACCGACTTGTTCTGATTAATCTTTGAGAGTGGCTAGAGAGAGCGATGCTAATCGATTCCGATACGTGGCAATTTACTTTGATCACTGAATAGATGTCGCTGTACATTGCAGTGATCCCGCCTCTGAAAACGGAACTGAAACACGTTATTGATGATCGATCCTGTTAAAAATTTTGATTGATCCAAATTCATCAGGGCCCCACCCATGCCAGGTTTCTTCCCTATCCTCTCTATGATGTAACATGTAAGGTGGAGGTTGTCGTGGATAGATTTGTTCAGGATAGCGCATGTCTGCGCGTCACCGATCAGCCTATCGACAAGCGCCAACCTCTTGGCTAACACCTTGGCCAAAATCTTATATGGGCCTAAAATTATCTATTTGGTCCCTTTTGTTCGGATCCTTTCTCAGTAATACCACCACATCGCGGCTCACAGCACTGGCAGAAAAACACTGCAACTAGCAGGTGTCTACTACCAGTTGCGGTAGACACCCGCCAAGGGATTCCCGAATAAATCTGTCATATGTGGATTTGTTGCCACGTTGCACTTCTATCACCCTAGCCCATCGAACGACTTTCGTCCCCTCATGGTTTAGAGCATGCGCCTGAGCTCTGACAACGCATGGCATTGAAGAATTGGTCAAGAGCCAATTTCGCCAGTCACATTCTATTCTAGCTTTCTAACTAGCTCTCCCTCTATCCTAGATTCCTTTTAGGCTATTTCCTTTCTAAATCCTACTGGCTAGCCCTTTTAAGGGCTATCCACCAACGGTTGTTGACAATTGCACCCGACAACTTCCGATGGGCTAACTTGCTAACCCAGTTTCTGAATGCTTGATGTGCCGGGAAAGAAGCGTTCAGCTTCCAGTACTTAGAGCCTTGCCTATTGATCGTATCTACATCGATCGTGCAGATCACAAATTTGTGGTCTGTGTAGCCGGCGACTTCGAACTGTGGACAACTTATGCTACTTCTGGAACAATGTACTTTTGGATCAATCTACAGGCCTTCTGAATATCATATCTGAATACGATCTGGAAGACTCGGTGTTGTTTGCCCATATCCACAATGGCGCATTCGGGAAATCCAGTCGATTTCTATCAGCTAATTAGAAACGACTGAGCAGGTTTAATAGAGTTTTGCACCTCATTCTCCTACCAGCTAGCCTCACCCTATCCAGGGGTGCATCCAAAATGGCGTTCCAGTCTCCCACTAGAACTAAAAAGCGAGATGTTCCAAGCAAAACCTCCAAACGTCTGAAGAAATCTGGCTGCCCCACCTCAATTTGGGTGTACACAGTGAATAGTCTTAATGCACCACCTTACCTGTTGCTCACATCCAGGATCATCAGCTTGCTGGTCCAGGAAGATTGTCCACACTTCAAGATCCAGGCCTTTCCTAAACAGCGCTGCCACCCCGCCTCCCATTCCAGGCTGACTAAGAGATGCATAGGATTTTAAAAATCATCGAAGATGGGAGCTAGATCACGTGAGTCGGAAATCCTGATTTCGTTGAGAAGGCGACCCTGCTTCCAAGGTGACCCTTGGACACAAACATTTATACTACCTACTCTTAAACATCCCATGATGAGAGGACAGAATTTGAGGAAGACACAAAAGAGTGTCTACTTATACTCCGAGTGTCGATTGAGGTGAAGTGGCTAAAGATCCCTGAGTTGTTGGGGCCCCTCTGGAAACCCCTTTAAAAGTCTACTCGTGGCTTTTACATTAGGGGTCCCTATGTTTTGCCGGAAGCTTTCCCTAATGTGTTTATATGCCTCTATAGACATTTGCACCAACATCAGTGTTTCTGGCATTTGAAAGGTGTTCGACGACAGCCCACACCCTATCTCTCGATATCCTCCCTTCGGGCTAAGATGTCCATCAATTGCTTATTTGCCCTCCTCACTAGCACGAAGTTTGGTGTTTGTTGATGTTGAGAGTGCTTTCTTTTGGTTGGTTGTTGCAGTTGTGGTAGTGTTAGTGGACCAATTTGGGATTGCAGTGTTGGAGGGTTTGTTGAAAGGAATGATAGTGGTGCATCTATTAATGCCGTTGTTTGGGCTTTTGGTGTTGCAGGTGTTGCTGTTGTAGTTGGTTTTGCTGCTACAGTTGATGTTGCTGATGTTTCTGGGATTGATTTTGTTAATGGAGTTAACGTTTATGCTGCTGTTGGTAATTTTCCAGCATTTACTGATTTTACTGTTCCTGATGATGCCTTTGTTGCCGGAGCTGGAGCTGCTCTAGGCTTTTGGGGATCTGATGTTGGCAGTAAGGGGCTTCCATGTTTTCCTGTTTTTTGTTGGGGGCAGAAGGCTTTCAAGTGTCCTATCTCTTCACACACGTGGTACCATGGCCTTCTACCTTCAACTGTATTTCTTCCCCTTCTGGAAGGTGAATGAGGTCTGGAATCTTGTGAATTGCTTCTGGTTGAATGTGAGGGAGCACTTCCACACTGGTCCCAGACAAATCCTCGCATCGGGTCCTCTTCACTTTCAGGAAGCTATTACACCCTTCCAAAACAAGGTACGCAAGAATCTACCACAAGTTTATCTTTGATAGTATCCTAGCGATCTTTATGCGCACCATCATCTTTCCTAAACAGGGTGGACGGAGCACATTTTTCACTAGCGCTTCGGATTTAAAGAGCAGCGAAATGCCTGCAAATTGCTTTGCTCTTGACACATGCATAATATCGGAAATTATATGCTTCAGTGCCCTTTCCACGTCCACCTGATTCGGCATCTTTGGCCGTTTCGTTTTTATGGAAATGCATTTGTACATCACTGTTTTTTTTTTCTGCCAACACCTAGAAGGGATGGTAATATCCATCTGCGCTTTTTCCAGCCTTAATTTTGCTGCTTCAGCTAGACACATGTCTTTGCGAAGCAGATCCATGCTATAAAGTTCTTTACTTTTCGCCGCCGCCGTTACAGCGGTGGTCGTGATAGTCATGGTACTGTTGCTACTTGCTGTCGTTGGTATTGGCGTGTTTCATTTGATTGTGGGGAATTCAACTTCGTAATTTGTACTATCGCTGAATCCGCTGCTACTATTCGTTGATGCAGTGGCAGTCTCAACCACTGGACCATGTGCCTGCTTGGTGCTCACTTCCCCTTGCATTTGTGGGTTGTAGGTGGAGGGCACTACGGCGTCTTGCACTTCTGTAACTGAACCTCTTCTCACCTCTTCTATGTCCTTCAGCAAGGGTAGGCTCGCCTTGTTTGCTTTTTGTCTTTTAAAGTAAAATTTGAAACAAAAGGAATGTTATTTTTGAGATTTCAGCCCCAAAAGGGGAACCAACAACGTAAAACAACCAACCTGTAAAAAAAAGTAAATAATGAACAACTTTTGGAAGCAAAATTTAGAATGAAAGAACACACGAACAAATAAACACGTGCGTTCCATCCGAACGAATAATAATAATAATAATAATAATAATAATAATAATAATAATAATAATAATAATAATAATAATAAAAATATTAATAATAACGATCCTTTTTACTGAAGGCATTGACTCTCATGGTTCCTGATCTTAACTGAATGGATGTGTTATCATGTGCATGTTTTTCCTTGATGTAAAAGATGGGCTACGGCAAAATTTAGTTTCCTCTTTTCGCGAGAGATACATTTATAGACAAAGGTTTGTCATTCGGAGGAGTTTCTTTCCTCTTCACTAAAGCATACAGCATTTGGTTTCAAAATGTCATATACTGGAGAGTTTTACCTTTCAAGTCTTGCACCGAATGTGCGCTCTGCTGGCTAAATGCCCTGCTGGCTAAATGCCCTGCTGGCTAAATGCCCTGCTGGCTAAATACCCTCCACGAAGGAGGCGTGACGATATTGACGATAGACTCGGTTGATAAACCGACTCGTCCCACACGTAACATCAGTCGTTCGACATAAGCCCAC
>NC_068996.1:686257-689465 GCF_001194135.2 Octopus bimaculoides | reverse complement strand
AGAGAGAGAGAGAGAGAGAGAGAGAGAGAGAGAGAGAGAGAGAGAGAGAGAGAGATGGATGGATGGACAGACAGACAGACAGACAGACAGACAGACAAGCAGATAGATAGATAGACAGGCAGACAGACAGACAGATAGATAGATAGACAGGCAGACAGACAGACAGACAGACGGATAGATAGATAAATAAGCTGCATAGGCAGCTGATGCAGTGTGAATTAAAAATAGCCATCTATGTATCATACTTAATGAATATACACCGTTGACAAGAGTGCTGAAGAACTGATATCAAGATTTTTATTTGTTACATTTTTTTAGTCCAGTATTAATTTCATCGATGAATATTTGTCGAATTGCTAGGCACCGGATTCTAAACCTGCACACATGATTAGACACATAATTTGCACTCGCACACATACACGCATCCATACAGATACACATACGCACACTCACACATAGATACGCATACACACATTTTCTCTGTCTGTGTGTCTGTATGCTTGTGTGTCTGTCTGTCTGCCTCTCTCTCTCTGCATCCACACGTATATACATATATACATATATGTACATGTGTATGTGTGTGTACATGTGTATGTGTGTGTATATATATATGTGTGTGTGTGTGTGTGTGTGTGTGTGTGTGTGTGTGTACAAACTATCTCTCTACTATCGTTCAACCTACTTTTGTCACTTCACCGTCTTTTTTTCTTCTCATTTTTTCTATCTCCCAATCCTCTGCCTCTCACTCACTCACTCTCTCACTTTCTCACGATCTCTTTCTCCCCTACTTTCTCCCCATCTCTTCCCCCACCATCTCTCTCTCGTCCACTCTAAATTTATATGCACACACCCACCAATACACAGTCATACATACACAACAGAAACTATTAATTTCACCCGATCTCTCTCTCCCTCCCTCTCCCTCTCTCTTTCTCTCTCTCTCTCTCTCTCTCTCTCTCTCTCTCTCTCTCTCTCTCTCTCTCTTTCTACCTCTCTCTCTCTCTCTCTCTCTCTCTCTCTCTCACACATATATACATACGCGTGCGCACGTTCAAATAGGAAAAATATGATAAAATTGAGGAGCAAAAAAATTCTTTATGGAATCGAGGTGGAACATGGGTGGTGAATAATGGTGGGGTTACAATCTGTTACTTTAGGGGTAACACATGATACTCTGATTGATGAGAGGGTAACCACTGTCGCTGGCCTTTAACCCACGGCTGAGCACACAAATCAATGCAGTCTCGCTTATGTTTGAACTGCGTAGAAAGAATCGATATCTGTTATGTTTGCGTGTGTGAGCGTGTGTGAACATGTGTGTGTGCGTGCGTGTGTGAGTGAGTGTATGTGCGTATGTGTGAGTGAATGCGAATGTATATGTCTTTATATATGCATTTACATACATACATATATATATATATATATATATATATATATATATATATATATATATATACACTTATGTATGTTTATGCATATGTATACAAATACACAGAGAAGCACATACATACATGCATATACACACGCATATTGTGTGCGTGAATGTGTGGATAGATATAAGAGTATTTAAACGAGTTAAAAGTGTAAAAATGTATATATACATGTGGATAGTTTCCCCTTGCAGGTGTGCATATGAGTGTGTATAGCATGTGTGACTCGTGTTTATGTATGTTTGTATAAATATATGTATATACACATTATTGTTTAAATGATTATATGTACATAGCACACATACGCACGAATACATACGCATAACTATATATACATAGATACATGCGTTTATATATGCACCTTGATATGTATGTGTATGTTTTTCTTTGAATTTTTTAAAGTTGTTAAGAGAGTGCATGCCGGTCGCTTACAACGTGACAATACTTTTTGAGTCAAGATCGTTCTCGATGTTTGTAAATGTGTGGCTGAATTGGTGCGTTGTTGAGCTGTCGATTGTACACAGCCAAGTGTGTGCATCTATTCACCTAAAGTATCTCAGATGGAGACATTCCAATTTATAAGTCAGACAGACAGACAGGTAGATAGACAGATAGGTAGAGAGAGAGAGAGAGAGAGAGAGAGAGATTCTTAAACATTTTCCCTAATAAATAGGATTTATAGAATCGGCGTCAGTTTCTTTTACTCTTTCTTTGAAAAACCTAGTATTTCTAATTTTTTGAGTAAATTTGTAGGTACATGCATAATGCAACTATGATGATAGGTACAAATGAGAATTTATAGTCAGGGTATAAGAGCTGTAAGTCCCGCATTAATTTACCATAATTGACATATGTATGTATGCATGTTTGTACGTACGCATGCATGTGTGTGTGTATGTGTTTGTAGAAATTCCAGGTTGGTGTTCACCGTGCAGAAAAACCAGTGAGTGGAGGTACCCATTAGCTTTTGTTAAAATTTGTGTCTTGGAGAAGGACACTGATATAAAACTAGATATGCAGGAATGGTGTTGAATATTTTCGGGATCTTTTGCTTGCCTTTGAGATTATGGCATTCAAACATTCCTGAGCCTGCAACCCATATTGGTACTGTGATGAGCTGTGCAAGCCTATTTGGTCCTAATATTTTTTACTATTAGGCTGTGCAATCGTCGGCGATCAACTGTCCGATGTCCGATTGAATAGGAAGGCGAGCATGAAACCCGCAGACGTGAATCCGGGTTGACTGCTGGTACAATAACGTCATATATGATTTTAGAAATCGTAAACTTAACTCCAAAGGAAAACTCTTAATTGACTATGCACCAAATACGTTCTCGTTGAGACAAATGACCTTATATATTCTCTGAAATTGGTTTTAAAGCTGGTGTCACCCGCAGTCGAAATGATGGGATCCGTTGGATGTGTATGCATGTATCTATGCATGTCCTCGGTAAGCATGTATATATGTATGTATGTATGTGTGTAGGTCTGCATGCATGCATACATACATACATACATACATACATACATACATACATACATACAAAAGACCACGGTGTGGGATCGAATCCGAGATCTCAAGACTGCGAAGCAAACGTTTAACCATTCTGCCTAGTCTGTGCCAATTTATCACACACTCATAAATAACGTACGAGCGTATGTCTGTGAAAAGTTGCGGATGTACTTTATATGTGTGTGAAACTTTAAATAAAACAATAATGAATCAAGAACTGTTTAATTATATATGTTGGCATGGTGTGTGTGTGTGAGTGTCAGTG
>NC_068996.1:683211-683644 GCF_001194135.2 Octopus bimaculoides | reverse complement strand
GATCTTATACATATACATATATATCTGTGTGTGTGTATGTATGTATGTGTGTATGTATGTATGTGTGTATGTTTGTATGTATGTATAAATGTATGTATGTAAATATGTATGTGTGTGTCACTTTCATTCTCTGCACAGTTCTTTTCCTCTTTCTTTCTCTGTATTTCTCTCCGTTGCTCTCTCTCTCTCTCTCTCTCTCTCTCTCCCTCTCTTTCCTCCTTTTTTCTTTCTTTCTTTCCTTCTTCCTTCTTCCTTTATTTCTTTCTTGCTTCTTTATTTCTTTCTTTTTATTCTATTCATCTCCTTTGCTCCCATTTTCATCGACATTTTTATCATTTCCTTACACCACCACTGATCTGTCTTCTCTGCTGTCTATATGCACACTGGTGAATATATAATATATATCATATTGAGCGTAAAGGGATATATATAT
>NC_068996.1:677315-682569 GCF_001194135.2 Octopus bimaculoides | reverse complement strand
ATATATATATAATATATATATAGCAAGCAAATATATATGCACACATATACATGCATAAACATGAATTGCGAGGGAGTGAGAGAGAGTGAGAGAAAGAAGTGAGAGAGAGAGAGTGAGAGAAAAAGAGGGGGGAAAAGGAGTGTTAGACTGTTACCCACCGGGATGCATGTGGGCAACACTAGCGAAAAATGCACACATGTGAGTCTGTTTATGCGTGTGTGTGTGTGTGTTGGTGTTATTGTGAATGCGTCTGACTTATTGTCTTTGTAGGAAACAGACTGGGTTCGTGCAGAGACGCTCAGAAAGAGAGAGGGTGGTGAGGATGGGGCAGAGAAAGAGAGAAAGGTAAAGATGAAGAAAGAGCGAAAGAGTTGCGAGAGTCCGAGCAAATGAAACAATACTTCACGCTTCGGCGGGGAACATGCATGTTTCCTCAGGCAAAGTCTATCTTCAAAACCTTCGGCAAGACACTTAAACAACTTGAACCCTGCAGGGCAAGCTGTTGCCAGATGTGCAATATTTTCTTCTTTCTTTCGGATTAGACTCGTGTTTTCGAAAATAAGGTTTTAGGCAATATACGCTGTTCAAAAACAATAACAAAGTAATGTCTTATTTAAATCCGTTTCGTCCATTTCAAAAGTAGATTATTAATATGGGTTTCCGTCAACGCTCGTGTATGTGCGCACAAACACATGCACATGGACACACATGCACAAACATACATACGCACGCACATTCACACGCAAACAAACACACACACACGCACAAACACATACACAAACACACACACACACACACACACACATGCATATTAGTGTAAGCCAGAGACCTTTGATTGAGCAAATACACTTTATTGCATAATGCTACAATTGTTTCATCGTCACTTTACTAGCAGATACTTGTGAAAATATCATTATGTAATAAATACATTAAATCTATTGCATTATATTCGTATTATTTCAGCAACAATCGCCAATGAAGATTCCTCAGTTACGAGACAAGAATTTTTCTAAATTAAATTACGTAACTTAGTAGTAGTAGTAGTAGTAGTAGTAGTAGTAGTAGTAGTAGTAGTAGTAGTAGTAGTAGTAGTAGTAGTAGGGATCATGGTCTGTAACCGCGCGTCATGTTTTGGTGATTCCCTATAACACCTGGTGGAGAACACCTTTGCGCCATTCAGGCGATAATCCTCCAACTCATAGGTCCGCTTAGATAGTCGTTGCTGCTGGGGTGGGAGTGGGGGCGGTTATGTGATCGTAGTGCAAATCCTACCTCAATCACTTTTAGTCGTTTTTTACACACGCAGCAGAAATGTTGGGTCTATTCTTCGACGTGAAAGGAAATATTTTCCCCTGAAGAACACAATGCGCTACCCGCTCCAGGAATCAAACTCACGATCTGGTGCGTGAGTGCAACTACGCCAAACGCTTTCACTAACTTAGTACACTAAAACAGAATATTAAAACAAACACGACTAAACTGTTAACCACAAGTACAGTTTAGCCGTTCGAGAGAAAAGAATGAATATAGAAGACATACCATAAACTCAACAAAAGCTTAAAATGTGTAAGTAAATACTCCAATCATCCGCACCCTACTAATGATAGGATAATAAATAGTGTATCATATAGTATATCATGTCTATCATTTAATGAAAGGATATTTAAATCGTATGTTATATATTGCATCGTACGCTACCCAGAGCTGGATATAAGGAATAGTTTAGACTGATGCTAAATAATAATGTAGAGTATAAATATAACACTAACAACGCAAAAATTTATATTAGTAGGTAGGATAGGGGACATATAATAACTGGAAGTAAAAGTGGCTATCTTTAAGATAAGAGAAAAATCTATAACCTGTTCGAAAAATATGAATAACAATACTGCATATCATACAAGGGAAGTAGCTCAGGTTAATTATAGATTCTTCATCACATAGAATTGTGAATCTAAATAGCAATAACTATCAGTCTAGAGATAATACGTTCAATAAAGGAGTATTTTATGGTATAATTCTGTATTCAAACTGCACGTGTCAACTAAGTTTTTTTCTCTTCCTTAAATATACGCCAAATAAATATCTAAACCAAATAAAAATCATAAGATTTTCAATAGACACACAGAGAAATTGGCATACGCCATGTCATATAATTTGGAATATTATATTCATAGATTTAATAATGAGAAGCTTAACCTAGAACAGATTAATACTAGCAATAAAACGCATCCTGATATAAATCCTGCTAACAATAATGGAAATAACACTGGAAGAATTGGTCCAACCCCTTTGCATAACGCTAATGGTGATAATATTATTAACAGTAATAAATGTAATAAAAACCAGAATCCTTGCCCGGTCCCGGATCGATCCCAAGATCTAAGCAGTTCGTGACAGTTACGAGGCCAAACATCCCTGAAAGTTTCATCCGAATCCATCCAGCGAGATATCTTGTCCACGGATAAACAAACACGACTGAAAACAATACCTCCGCCTTCGCTAAGGTGGAAGTAATAATGATATAAATAATAAAAGAGTAACTAAAGTATTGGATAGTTGAATAGAACAAACAGCATGGTATCGTAGGCTGCAGGCAAGACTCCAGAAGTTCCAACAAACTTGAGATAAAAAGAAATAATAATATAATAATCATAGTAACAATAGTAGTTGCAACAATAATAATAATTATCGTATTAATTATACAAATGTTAATAACATGGAAAATCCTCTTAAGAGCCAGTTTCTTAATAATGAGATGCTGAAATGTGGACCTTCTGGGACATGAATCTCTAAGAAAGGTCATAGTATAGCAATGCACAGTAAGATCTCATGCAAATGAATTTTCATGTCAGCACACTAACGGTATTTTCCAAAAATCGATGGCGTAACCATATTACGCAGTTTCGCTGCAAAGACAAAAGGCACAATACATCTCTCGCCAACCTAGTGTGGAATCTCACGGAATAGAAAATTCAGTACATTTCAAGGTCTGTAATAAGAACCACACAACAGTAGTGAACGCTTCTAGATTATAGTGTCTTCGCTTGCAAGTGATTCTTTTCATTTTACTGTACAACGTTCTGTTGACAAACATTCGGAGAATGTTTTGAGGTGTTACCACAATCTTATGCAACTTTTAAAAACTACGGTTTCATTTAATACAGAACACTTTATTCATTTGTTGATATAAGTGAACACTTTATTCATACAATCACGTGACTAGATGGGCACATATCTGCCATTATATCTCTGTAAAATTGTGTGACCTAATGTTTATTTTTACAGATATTTGTTTATTTGTGTGAAATGTTTTATCATTTAAGTTTATGGTAAGCTCTAAATTTTAATTTTTATAATATTTATCTTTTATTGTTTTGGTATTGTGGATGATTATATAACTTTTAGATAATGTATTTATGCATGTGTAAATGAATGTCCGCATATATGTGGGTGTGTTTATGTTTGGGTGCATGTGCATGTGTATATGTGGTGTGGATATGTGTATTCGCAATTTTATCTCCTATGTATATCTATGTTTATATATATATGTAAGCGTGTGAATATGTATATATATATGCATACGCATGCATGCACACACATACACTTACATGCGCTCACACACGCACACACACATGCAATATAATGTGTGTGTGTGTGTGTGTGTGTGCGTGTGTGTGTGTGTGTGTGTGTGTGTGTGTGTGTGTGTGTGTGTGTGTGTGCTGGACCGCTGAGCTCTACACTTTTTTTCTTCATTCTCTACTTACTTATTTCCTCTTAGTCTTTTCTATAGAAGACCGTAGGCTCGAAACGAAAAAGACTATTCCATTTTCCCCGCTCTTTTCAGATATCATCAGAAAAATGTAATAAATGTAATAAAAACCAGAATCCTTGCCCGGTCCCGGATCGATCCCAAGATCTAAGCAGTTCGTGACAGTTACGAGGCCAAACATCCCTGAAAGTTTCATCCGAATCCATCCAGCGAGATATCTTGTCCACGGATAAACAAACACGACTGACAACTCCATCGATGCAATATATAGCGTTAAAATGACAACTCCATCGAACTTTCAAAGAGGTCAAATTGTTGGTGCTCGTATGCCAGGGGCTGGCGTAACGAAAACAGCCGAAATGTTTGGTGTACTAAGAAGTACTGTCTTGAAAAAGTAATGATAGCCTTTGAGGAAGAGGGAAAAACCTCCTCATCGAAACGAAACTCCGGAAGAAAACCAAAACTTTCAGATAGGGACAGTCGAACTCTTACGCGAATTGTTAGCAAGGATCACAAAAATACAGCTCCCAAAATTACTACAGAGCTTAATGACCACCTCGAGAACCCAGTTTCCACAAAAACTGTTCACCGGAAGCTGCACAAAGCCGGATTTCACGGTTTTCAAAGAATTTTTGGTGTTCTGGGTGAGTTCATTGACCCCTCTCTCTCTCAACAACGCTCCATACGTAGTAGTCCAATAGATTGAGATCTGGGGAATTAGGAAAGCGAATATAAGATGTTACGTGATCATGAAAATGTTCAGCTATCCATTCCTGCACTACTTGAGTCTTGCTGAAACACATATGACCTTTCATTACGTAAACTGCCAATCCAAGGCTTAACAATTGACCTAAATGTAGGCGGCAGAGTAAATATTGAGGCTTTGTGGAAAGAAGTAAGGAGGTAGCTGTTTCTTACTTATCTTTTTAAGATATTACTCCATTACAAAAACTGTAATAGTTATATATATATATATATATATATATATATATATATATATACTAGCAGAGCAACCCGGCGTTGCCCGGGAATGAAATTGTTGCTTATATACTGGAAGGAAAAAGCAAAATATGCTGTATAGAAATCTGAGGACATTCTGTAGATGGACTCTCAGATGAATGATGACTGGGTACCTCTCATGAATTGGAAAATTGAAGATGCGCCAAAAAGCCTCATTGGTACTTGGAAACTTTTACGAAAATTAAAATGTGGATTAAATGAAAAAAATGATTTACGTGAATATCCTCACAAGAGTAATTGAAATAAATTGCGATTTTGGAACCCCTCACGCACGCACGAAAGCACACACGAACGCGCACGCACACACACAGAATATCACACATCAGATGAAATGGAAGTGTGTGTGTGTGTGTGTGTGACAGAGAGAGAGAGAGAGAGTGAGAGAGAGAGAGGTTTGTTGTCATGTATACGTACATGCATAAATATGCATACATCTTTGTGTGTGTGTGTGTGTGTGTGTGT
>NC_068996.1:675663-676390 GCF_001194135.2 Octopus bimaculoides | reverse complement strand
CCATTTTAATTTTCGTAAAAGTTTCCAAGTACCAATGAGGCTTTTTGGCACATCTTCAATTTTCCCCATTCATGAGAGGCGCCCAGCCATCATTCATCTGAGAGTCCATCTACAGAATGTCCTCTCAAATTTCTATACAGCATATTTTGCCTTTTTTCTTCAAGTATATAAGCAACAATTTCATTCCCGGGCAACGCCGGGTGCCTCTGCTAGTACTACATACACACCGCTCTCTCACTCTGTCTCACACACATACATCCAAAAATGATGGATGCATATGACAACACACCCCTTGACTCACTCACACTCTATCTCTTACAAACACACAAATACATAAATATATACAAACATATTAACAAAGACACACGTGTGTATGCGCGCGTGCGCGTGTGTGCTGTGTGTGTGTGAGAGAGAGAGAGAGAGAGAGGCAGACAGACAGACAGACAGACAGAGCCAGTGAAGGGGTGTGTCGACAATTATACGTACATACATAAATAGTCATACATTTCTTCTACGTATGTGTGAGTGTGTGTGTGTGTGTGTGAGAGAGAGAGAGAGAGAGAGAGAGAGAGAGAGAGAGCATTGGAAAGAATGAATGAGATTTACATGGAACGCCCAAAAATCGTATAAATAAAAGCACGTTAAAAACTATCTTGTACGGAATATTGAAATTTATGAACTTCGTAAATATGTGTTTCAGTAATTGATCGTAGTCGTTTACAGAAAG
>NC_068996.1:673011-675380 GCF_001194135.2 Octopus bimaculoides | reverse complement strand
ATATATATATATATATATATATATATATATATATATATATATATATACACATGTATATGTATGTGTGTGTGCATGTATGTATGTATGTATGTATGTATTATACAAACACACGCACGCACACGCACTCACATATATATTACTTTTGAATTATAGTTCAGGTGAAATAAAAATGAAAGTAGGTAGTAAAAATCTCCAAAATTTACGGCTGAATATTTGCATAAGTGTCGGTTCTGAAGACCTTCTGCTAAACAAGCCCTCTCTAGGCTTTCTTACTGTACAATTTTTTCTTGTTTTGCTTAGTTCAGAGTTAGTTAATCGTCAAATGATAGATGAAGCTAATAGTCAAGTTAACATCTAAATTAATAAAGTTATCAATAAATATACAGTAGTTAACAGTAAATTAAACAGTCCAGTATGCAGTCGTATCAACAGTCTCCTAAATAGGTAAATAAATATCCCAGTAAATAGTCCAGCTACCAGCTAACTTAGCAGTCACCTTAACCGTTCAATTAGCAGCCAGACTAACAGCTCAGCAGGCGCTCAAATTTGCAGTGAAGTCAGCATTCAAGTTAATATTTGAGTTGGCAGTAGAGTAAGAGTCAAGTTAACCATCAAGTCAACAGTCAAGTTAGCCATCAAGAGCAAAGCTAATTTATTGCCGTCTTACTGAAGTTATACGATGAGAAATAGGAAACAAGCTCAGTGGCTAATGTTAATTTAATCTGATTTTGGTTAGTGTTGGTGACAAACCGGAAATTTTCCGTCTTATTAGACATTCTCAGTAAAGTATAGCCTTCTACACACCTGGAAAATTAGTCAGGCGACCATTAATTTGATGTAAATGTATGTACGCGAGTAGCGGTAACAAAAAAAAAAAAAAGAATTCTCATTTTCACCAAATTATTCAGAGATGCCTACTGGGCAAAAATTAACAACGAAATTAGAGCTATCAAAATGCAATACAGTGATAGCAAAGATATCTAATATACTAACACGATTTAATTTGATTATTTTACGTGAGTTTCGCGTATCTGGTTAGATGTACAGCCTACCTCCCTGTACACGGTTATATGCCTACAAAGCCAAGTGCACATTTCTTGGTTTCTCGGAGACCTGATGGGGCACTTTGTTTTTGATGAATATGGAACTGAGTTAAAGAATTGAGATAAAATATGAAATGAATATAAGTGAAATCGCACATAGCGTTACGATTGCATTTTTTTCTGTCAACTGACATGCGCCTTAATTTGTGATCCGGATTTAAACAAGGAAATTGCATCAAAGACCGAATACTATAACGCAGGCCCACCAGGGCCTCAGATTGTCCACCATTTTCAACGAACAAGATTCATGAGTTGAATGAAACGAATTATTATTCAGACTTTTTATGAGAAAATACGATGAGAATAATCAAATGCATGGTAAAAAAAAAAAGCATATATATATATATATATATATATATATATATATATATATATTGTTATATGTTTCTGGATAGTCATTTGTTTTCCTTTTTTTTTTGCCGAATAAATACACACACTATTTACTCGTTCTTCACTTCAGTTTTATTATATTCCTTATTTTGATGTACTTTGTCTGAAACTTTTCATCACACTTCTTCTGACCTCTTCGGCAACTCTGCGTCCCACTTGTCTTCTGTCCTGTTCAGTCCAATTTGGACACGTGGAGAGTCGTTGAAGGTGTCAGAGAACGTGGGATGAAAGATTTGAAACAGACGACAATAAAATAAGAACAATAATAAAGCTGAAGTGAAGAACGAATATACAGTGCGTGTGGTTATATGGGAAGAAAAAAATGACCGTCTCAAATATAACAATATCTGTTTCAACACAAAGAGTCACTCAGCAGGACTCTTGCAAAACAAATCATGTGTATATATACATGTGTACGTGTATATATATATATATATGTATATATCAGCGTGCAATACATCGGATGCAGGTTGCATCGTTAACCAGATAGGGGAAATGTCTTTTTGGGATTAAAACATCACAGTAACATCCATTCGTACGGAACAGCCATGCTAAAGTGGCGACATATATTACTTTTTACACAAACACACACACACACACACACACACACACACACACATAAAAGAAGGAAGATGCACACAGTTTACGTAGTTTTAATATATTTTTTAATGCATTTTGTAAATGAAAGAGTTTTGTGTTTGTCGACTGCTTCCACCAACCATGACATTGAAATGATTGTAATTTTGTATTTTCTTATGCTGTGTGTGGAGAAATTTGTGAATGAATGATTGAACAAGTAGAAAAATCTAAGGGGAGGTAATTGGTGACCATTATTATTAGGGATAGGGAAAGTAATTGCTCATATATGGATATATA
>NC_068996.1:666701-673001 GCF_001194135.2 Octopus bimaculoides | reverse complement strand
TATATATATTCTTATACGGGGAGATAAATATGTATATATACGAAAACTCAAAAGCTAAAGTTGTGAGATGAAATATGTGCAGTGATTGGTATGTGATCATAAATTAAAATATATACTGAGGCCAAAGTCGGTTATGCGTTCATATTTAGACGTGTTCTGTATTTTTCGATGAACAAATTTTCTTTATTTAAACGTTCATGTACAGGAATTGTTTCTTTGCACTGGCAGATGGAGAAAACTGTGAAGTTTGGTTGGATATTGCCTGCACATCTCTCTATCTGTTCACTGAAAGGAATTTGTCTGTATTGCGGGAACCGGATCTGTTCCTTATGTAGTGTGGTTCTCCGTTTCCGTGTCATACTTTCCGTCTTATATAGCTATGTCTACAACCTGAGCAGGTTATAATATAAATTAGATTCTCGGAAGCAGAAGTGAAATTGATTTTAATTGTGAACCTCACTACATGTTTGAATAGAAATTTCAAGCCTTCCAGTAGGTTGGAGCATGTTCCACAGTTTGGGTGTATTGTATGCCTCATTGTTTCTAGGGTTGTGCGTTAATATATACGGTAGTACTTTGAGATGAGGTGTGGCGTTACGTTTCGTTTCGCTTAGTGGTTTAATGCATAATTTCTTGGCACGCTTAATTCCATCGTCTATAAGTGAGGGTGGATACTGTCTTCCAGTGAGTGTTGTTCTGAAGTCTTGAAGACAGATGTCCCGATATTTCCATCAGACATTGTACAAATCCTTTTTGCTAAATTAAAGAGGATATTCCTTTTGATGTGTTTCGGGTGCTTGAGCTAGAGAGAAGATATCGTTTCGAGTCCGTTATAATCTGTCAGTTATAATCTGGTTGCTGACTTCTTTTTTATCATAAGAAAGAGAGTTGTTCTTTGCTATATTCTATTGTAACTTGACTGTTTGGGCTTATATTATTTAGTATTGATTTAAATTCCAAAAGTCTATGAATGGTTTCCTCCCAACTGATAAAACAGTCATTTAGGTATCTTTTTCAGTTCTCTCTTATATAATGGTGAAACAGATATACATATTTTTGCAGTGACACTGCATATACAGTGAATTCAAAATATCTCATTATTAGGTTCGTAAGAACAGGGGCTGCTTTCGTTTCCATGCGCATTTTTGGCGATAGTAGGCGCCATTAAATAGGACATAATTGTTCTGGAGTATAAATTTTAAAGTTTCAATAATAAAAACATGGTTTATGCGTTTCGAAAGTACTTCAGGATATTTTTCCAGCCAAAATTTTATTGCTTCTATTCCATAGTCATGTGGGATGTTGGTGTAAAGATTAATAACATCGAAGGAAATCAATAATGTCTCTTCATTAATTGTTTTTGGTAGATACTGAAGCATGTCTAGATCGTCTCTAGTAAAACTTTTGATGTATTTCAGCAAGGGTTTCAATAGGATGTCTAGAAAATTGATTAAGCTGTGGGTTTCACAGGCTGAGCCAGCTATAATGGGTCTTATCTTTAAATCTTCTGGCTCTAGCATATTTATGTATTTGCCTGGTGATTGCAGGCTTCATTAATTATCTTGCTCTTGTGTATTTCAGGTAGGCCGTAAAAAAGACTAGGTTTATATTTAAAGTTCGTGATATAATCTGTTTCTTTTTCTGTTAGGCCTTTTCCATGTAAATGAATTAAGGGTGTAAGCTTTTTCATTGGTTTTTGTTGTTTATAGTTTACAACTTTTTCGCAGAAATTACCGTTTTCTAGCATGCATAATACTAGGTTTTTGTAGTATTCTGTGTCCATCAGGACTACAGCACTTCCTTTGTCTGCTTCATTAATTGTCAGTTCTTTATTGCTTTCTAGTTCAATTAGATTTTTCCATTCTAGATTGTTCATGTTTGAATTAATGTTTCGCTTATGGAAAGTATTCTGGATATGGTCGCAAAAGTAATATAATGCTTTATCCCTATCTTTAAATGGAAGTTAATTGCTTCGTTGTTGTAATCAGTTAGTGTTTTTGTGAGTCGTAGTTTCCCTTCCCCCACCCCGAAATATGAGCAATTACCTTCCCTGTCCCCAGTAATAATTACCTCTCCGTAGACTTTTCAACATGTTGAATCATTCCTTGACAAACTTCTTCACACAAAACATGGACTAAAATTTTAAGAAAATACGAAATTACAATAATTTCAATGTCAAGATTAGCGAAAGCGAAACCGGTCGACAAACAATATTCTTTCACTTATAAAATATATCAAAAGATAAATTAAAACTATGTAAACTACTTACATTATCCTTCTTTTCTTTTATATATATTTTTTCTGCATTACTACTCACCACGTGGGGATAATCGAAATTCTCCTCCTCCCTTTTTCTTATTATTCTTTGACAGGCAGAACCATGGGTTTGTGGTAAGAAGCTTGCTTCCCTGCCACATGATTATGGATCTGGGTTCAGTCCTACTGTGTGGCAGATTGGGAAGGCAAGTGTCTTCTACTATATTCTCGATCTAACACAAAATCTTGTGAGCAAATCTAGTAAACGGAAGCTGAAAGAAGGCTATATGCATGTGTGTGTGAGAGAGAGAGAGAGGGAGAGGGAGAGTTCGTGTGTGTCGTATTGGCAGCAGCAGCAGCAGTAGTTGTAGTAGTAGTAGCAGCAGCAGCAGGGGTGGTAGTAGTAGTAGTAGTAGTAGTAGTAGTAGTAGTAGTAGTAGTAGTAGTAGCAGCAGCAGCAGTGGTAGTGGTAGTCAATCTTCCAATCGATCGAAGGGAACTGTTTCTATTGGTTTTCCAATTTGTTGATGCCATGTGTCGATCGCCACTGATGACATGTGTCACTGTGCATCTGTGATGGGATAGGATAGTTGGGATTAGAACTCAGAATGAATGCATCCTGAACAGACATCGCAACGCATTCCTACCAACGATCTCATAATTCTCACAATCCACAAGTCTGGAATGGCACTTTTTTATCGATTCCGAAAAAACCGAGAGGCGAAGCTGACGTCCGTCTCGCAGAGAGTCGAAGCGTATACCAAGAGAAATTCTATCAACATTCTAATAAATCTGGCAGTTCACACACACACACACACACACGCACACACACACACACACACATACACACACACACACACACACACACACACAAACACATACACACACACAAGCATAATATAAGAATGACAAAAAAGGAAGCGATTGCATGTTGATAAATAGGTTTTGAATATTCTCGTGTTCAAAGATAGGTATATAAAAAGTATACGTATATTGCCATATGTATAAATATAGACATATATATATATATATATATATATATATATATATATATATATATATATATATATATATATACCTACATATATATATGTATGTGCGTAAATATATGTGCTTGTATATGTGTAAATATGTGTGTATGCTTTATACACACACACATACACAGACACGCGCGCGCGCACGTACACACGCGCACACGCGCACATGCAAACACATGTCTACGTATGATGCTCAACATGACTATGAATATTTTAGCGCATCCGGGCATCAGCCAAGCCTGCTCTTGAATGCTGGATGTGATACTATCTTTTGGAAGCAGGCTCGGGGGAAAATGGCTTCTTCTACAAAGAAATGGCATCTAATGTAGTGAAGATGTCGATTTGTAACGTTGAGATATTTGTTGTATTTGTATTTTTTTTCTTATAAACGTTGTTATTTTGCTATTATTTATTATTGATGTTTTTATTGGTTTTGGTGTTGTCATTAGTGATTAGTTTTTGGTAGTAATTATGCTGCTCGTCTCCTTGGTGTTGCTCTTGTTTTTGGTATAGATGTTTTTGGTACGATTCCTGTTGAAATTGTTCTTGCTGCCGCTATTGTTGCCATTAAAATCTGTGGAGACTGTTCTTGCAATTGCGTTATGCTTCGAATTTGTGGTCATTATTGATTTTGTTGTTATAGTGATGTTGTAATTGTGGTTTCCTTGTTGTTTTTGTGAAATTGATCGGTGTTGTTATTGTTGGTAATGCATTTATTATTATGAAATTTTTGCATTCGTTGTTGTTGCTGGTAGCAACGATATTTCATAGTGGACTTGACGGACATGTTGCTACAGTTACAATTTGCCCTCTGCAGTTACTCTTGTTGCTGTAGACTCTGTTGCTGCTTCCCATAATTATGATGATGGTAATAATGGTAGCAATGGTGGTGATGTAGCAATGCTGCTGCTGCTGCTGATGATGATGATGATGATAATGATGATGATGATGACGACGACGATGAAGATGATAATGATGATGTGCTGTTGATGTTGATGATGATGACGATAACGATGATGACGACGATGACGACGACGACGGCGACGACGATGATGATGATGATCATGATGATCATGATGGGGAGGTTAGTCTGCTGTTGATACTAGTTATCATTAATAGTAGTACTTCATGTCACTACTATAGTTGATTTTTCTCTCTGTTTTTAAGACATAATTATTTTGGAAATCATTTGTTTTCCTAGCCATGATGTCGATGGTTCGGGTTAGGGTTTTTCTCTTCTTGCCGTTGCTGTTGTAGTTTCTTTTGTTTTTCTGTTGTGATTTTGATTTTTTTTTTTCAGTAAATTTAGGGTTGTAGTTGTTTTCATGGCAGTAAGAGTGATGTTATTTTGTAGATAGTGATGGTGGCACTTGCGTGATGGTAATGTTTGATGGTTGTCGTAACAGTGATAGTAAGAATATTAATAGTGGAAATGCTCATTATTTTGTATTTTTGCTAGTTTCTTCCCCTCAATTCTTTCATGGTTTTTAATGATGAAACTGGAAAAATCATATGAACTATAGATAGTCAACTGCACATGCAAACCATAATTTTATGTGATGTGCCGTAATGAACCTTCTTTTGATTTTAATTTCTCATTTTATCGTTAGCCATTGAAAGTATTTGCATCTGTTGTCAGCCATATATGTTTAATTTTCGGTATGTGTTTTCCATTTAGAATTATTTCATTCGTTTATTTTTATTTAATGTGGATCAGCAATCGACTTTCCAATACCGTGAGAAAGTAATTGTTTGACCATATTTTTCAATGACTACATTCGTGATATTATAAACTTTTCTATAATTTATTGTTAATCATATTATTTTAACGAACAACAACTTTTAAACTTGAATATAAATTGTTCTCAAATACTGGTGTGGTATAAAGTAAACTATTGTGTATGATTCATTGGTGGTTTTGTTTCTATTCCCAATTGGAACCACATCATATGTTGAGAAAACATGTTTTTTTGTTCACTCTTCCTCTAAACTATTATGGGGAAAATCAAACATTCTCCGTTTTGCACTTGTTAGAGATAAAGCATCCTCCACTAATTTGATCTCGAGAATAACCTTCTAGTCTCATTTAAGACATTAATATTTCGTTGATTTAGTTCATTTAGTTGGACATTTTCAGGAGTACTGTTAAATTAAATAACAATACGATCCATTCCTGGATCTTATTTGTTATTTTATATTTTTGTTCTTCACAACGTTTCACACCTCTTCAAATATACTATTTAGAAACAAATTTGTGATTTCTTTCAGGTGTCTAAAAGGCGGATATTTTAATCTTGGTTTCTGTAGTATTAAGCAAATGGGTATACAAATATTTCGAGAGGATACTGAGCCATTAATTCAGAGAGAATACTTTTAGAAAGTATGGAATCTAGTACCTAAAGCTTGGAGAACAAAAGAAAAGTAAAATATAGAGTACAATTCTAAGAACAAAGCAAAACACATGGAACAGATATGATAACTGAAATGGTTTTTAAATGCCATTCATACTCACCCATTCTCTTCCGAACTAGGGTTCAGACAAAATATTTACATAAAAATTCTACATTTGAACCAAACTCAGAAATATTCATAAATGAAAAAGTAAGAATAGCAAGAAAATGCTTGAAGAAAACAAAAAGAATGTATCGATCGAATATCAAATTCGGTCAAAGATAAAGGTTAAAACCTTAAGTATTTGAAATGAATTCAACAATAAAATGAAGACTGTACGATTTAGAAATTTTGCACTTTGAGCTATTAACTCTAATAACAATTGAAGCGATCGAATAGAAATGGTTTCATTGAATAACTTCATGAAAATGTCGGAAGACCAAGTGGAATGTCTACAGAGGCAACAGATTTTGGGATACAGGACTCATTTCTTCAGGAATCTTGTAACAAATCCTACAGGGTTTGCAGCTTTAACAAAAAAATTGTATACACACACACACACACACACATATGTATATATATATATATATATATATATATATATATATATATATAT
>NC_068996.1:665197-666628 GCF_001194135.2 Octopus bimaculoides | reverse complement strand
AGATAGAATGAAGAAAATCAGAACACTGTATTGATGAACACAATTTCTTTATTAGTGTATTAAGGCTACCATTGGTTTCATGTTAAGAAAAATATCTTATCTTAATTTTTCAAGTCAATCACATGGAGGAATGGTGTTCGTCTCCATTTTAGATGAAAACACAGTCTCATTCAAGGAGATCCTCGTAAAGATAAGAATAAATCAAGGGGCACTGCTCCTGGATGACATCTTTTGAGTGGTTATTTCTCTTGGGAAAACAGTCATGTTGGATGGTAATATTTTTTTTTTTTTGCATTATCTTATACTGTATTCTAGATGTATGTGATTTTCGTATGCTTGTGTGCTGAGGTAGTTCGCCATGGGGAATATTTCTCCTGTGTGTTGTGTATATTCAGATTTTGCGTTCAGGAAAGAGGCTGTCCTGGTGAGATTAGCAGCGCAGGTGATGGTTCTTTCAAAGTGTCTAAGTGTGAAATATTGCTTGTGTATATGCAGGTTGAGAAGATTTCATCTCTAATACTTAGGATGTTATCTATTGACTGTGTGATATTTACTTCAGGGATGTAGAGCTCACATTTGGTACCTCGTCCTCTGTATTCTGGTTTTACCAATGATGTTCCATTTTATCTAGGGGTTACTTACTTTACCTTCTTTTAATGCCCATATCATATTGGACAGGGATGTTACATGTCTTTTGTTGTTGTTTTTTTTCTCTGAATGACGTCAGGTGTTGTGTGTACCTTTCCTTGAATGAGCTGCCCGTTGGGATCTATGATTGTGGCCATGTATATAGGTTCGTTTTCGAGACAGTTATTGTATAAAGGACAGCGATTTGAAGATCTGCAGCTACCTTGTCTTTCAGGGGTGTTTCTGGTGTGTTTATTTTTATTGTGGTTGAGTATTACTGACCCTATATTAAGGAGGCAATTATAACTAACTTTAACTGTATTACAGTTGAAGATCATGTGGTATTTGTGTGAATGTAGATATTGATTGTCTATTAGTTTTAAGAATTTCCTAGCTATGCTAGATACAACATTCACGCTATGAGGTGGGTTAAACTATAAGATCTTCCTTTATCTACTTCTTTTCAGTTTATCTGTATTTGGCTCAATGTAGTTCATGCTATTCTTGATGTTGGACCTTTCTAATGCAGCATTATAGTATGAGGCAGTTTTTTCAAAAGTGTCTTTATCGGCGAATAAATTGGAGACACGCCTACTAATGTTGTTAACTAGTTATTCAATGACTACTGGTGGGAGGTTGGAGCCTATGTGCATGCACGAGATTTCTTCATTTGGTTTATTGTGGAATTTAAATTTGCCTGTGCTAAGATTCATGTTAATATCGATGAAGTGTGCACACATGCACACACACACACACACACACACACATATATATATATATATATATATATATATATATATATAT
>NC_068996.1:663522-664916 GCF_001194135.2 Octopus bimaculoides | reverse complement strand
ATTTGGCTCAATGTAGTTCATGCTAGTTCAAACGTTTCTTTACACTATAGGGGAGGTAACCGACAATGTAAACCTTTTTTCAATAATAATAATAATAATAATAATAATAATAAATTGAAGTTCTTTAGAAATAATAATAACACACATACAAAACCTAAATCTGATAAAAATATCTGGCTGATAATTCCATTTGGAAAACAAATTAAATCAAATCTGGTTTCCCAGTTCCGAAATGCTGTTAATAAGAATTTTCCAAGACATTCTTACTATTTCCCAGTCATAAACACGCATAAGGTTAGATTTGGATTCTCAAACACTGAAAACATCTCGCAAATAATATCCGCACACAATATGAGACTATTAAATTCACAAGAGAGTACCGATAGCAATAACATTAATTCAGACAATACAAACCATTACTATCATAACAATAATAATACTAATAATAACCCAAGGAACAATACTTATAATATGAAATATAGTAATAATAATTACAACAACAACATCATTATTTCCGAAGTTAATAGCAAAAGAATTAGTTTTTCAAGTGATAATGCCAAACTCAAAAACACTGTATATGAATGCCAGGTCAGCACTCCTACAAATGTGTCCTTTTACATTGGATCGTCCTCTTCGCTAATATCCATTAGAATTTCTAACCATTATTCGTCCTTTAGAGATAGAAATAAACTCAATACCACGAGCCTTAGCAAATTAATTTGGGAACTTAAAGACAACATAAAATTTGAATTAGACTGGCTAATTCTATCCACATCTATACCATATGATAATGGTAGGAAATTCTGCCCATAATGCAATACGGAACTGTTCTTCATTTTATTCTCGAAGAATAAACTGGTGAACACGTTCATCGAAAACGCATACAGATGTAAACATTGGCAGCAACACGTATTTTCTTCCTTCAGGTAAAAAAAATACTAATTTATATAACGTTGACAACTCCCCTTTTAACCTATTAGTTCCTCAAATAATTCAAGCGATACGTGTTAATTATACCTTTATATGTAAAAAGGTATGGTAGACTTATCTCGCTTGATATCTGTTACCGAAACACTCTTAATTTTTGAACCCAAATTAGAACACCAATAACATCTATAAACATATACTCAATCATTACTTTCAGTTCAACTTAACATAAACATTACTTCCTACGATGTTCAATACGTTGTGCTCAATTAACCTTATTCATTTGATTTCAAAGTTCTTTCGTACATCCATATCATTCATTTACTGCTTTCACTTTATTCAACAAAGATAGGAGTTATTTATCCTGTTTCAAGTGATTTTAGTGGCATTATTCTACGTCTAGGAATTTCATTTGTCTTCTTAAACTTTCTTAGCTCACATATAAGATTCTGAAAACAATCCTAGTT
>NC_068996.1:662383-662914 GCF_001194135.2 Octopus bimaculoides | reverse complement strand
ATATATATATATATAATTATAGGCATTTATGTCAACACTGCTTGTATAAATACAAGATTAACTCCCCTTTGCGGTCCCATTATACATAAAACATTCTTCCATTTTTATCGGGTTTAAGTCATCTTATTAACTCCCAATTCTAAATTCTAAATTTCCTTTTTTCCTTCTTTTCTTCCCTTCTTGCCCAGCGTACTGTCTCCTAGCGTTGCTACCTCCAACGGTCTTTTTTCAAATAAGTTACGTAGCAATCTTCTCTAACTACAGTTATCACATTCGGTTAAAATGTCTTACGGTTAAGCTGGTTCCTATGTATTTCCCTGAAGAGAAGATTACATCCTTATCAACATCACCTTTGGAAGGTACAATTTGTAATCTTCGAAACATATGTTAGAAATAAAAGAATTCATTTAACATATGCGTTTTACTCCATTTACTAAATTTGTATATTTACTCAATTACCCAAAATAACAGGGAGTTTCTACCTCATAAACAGGAGTTACACCACAGTCATTTTGTGATCTTTGCTACCCT
>NC_068996.1:655814-660782 GCF_001194135.2 Octopus bimaculoides | reverse complement strand
TATATATATATATATGCGTATGTGTGTGTGTGTACACACACATACGTAAAGACGTGTGATTTAGTAATAGTTAGGGTGTTGTATACACGATCGCAAAACCGCGGTTTTGATTCTCAGTCTGGCTTTGTGTTCTGGAACAAAATACTTTATCTCCAGTCCTCTCAGATATAAATGGGTAACCCTGTGTCGAACTCGTTCCGTTTAGATGTTGGACTGCCCGCCTAGCGCGTGGAGTGGCATCATTCGAAAATTGCTGCTATGCGAAAGTGCAATGTCTCCAGCGGTGTATAACAACATTTGATTTTGTGGCTGATGCAGTGATATGTGTGCGCGTGCGCGCTCTGATAAGTCGTGCCTCTCATTGTGGATGTTTGAGTTGGTTAGGATGCGTATTGACACCTCACCTTTTCATAAATGTGTTATGTGCAGCTGATATTTGCAGATGACATGGTGCTACTTGGCTCATCAGAAGATGATCTCCAATATGTACTGAATGGCTTGGTGGCCGTGTACTGGAAACCAGAGATGAGAAATAGTGTTGGGAAGATGAGACATTGGTCCTCTAAAGAAAGTCTGAAATTTTATGCTGAAAGTGTAAATTTCATCTTGACAAAAAGCACTATAAATAGTAAAGCACTTGGCAAATATCTGATATTTTTAGCCATTTCATATCTTTGTTCTTAGAATAACTTACCTAACTCTAATGATGGTGCAGGGAAGAAATACTATTTTAAATCTCTGAATTTGAGCCAAAGTCATTTTTATATAATTGTAGAAGTAGTAATAAAATCAGAAGGGTATTCGAAGACAGACATACAGTCAAGCTAACAAATACAGACAGGTTTCTGGTCTAACTGGAACTTATCAATAAAGTATGGCTTGTCCAGGCTTACTTTGATGAGGCGATGTAGATTTAAAAAAAGAGTCGCTTAAATTTTTAGCCAGCATAAAAAAACATGATTATGAGAATGTAAGCAAATGGAAAAAAATCCCAATCAACCAAAAACATGAATTTAAATAACATATTTCAGTAGAGTTCTGCAGAATGGTGCTTGCAAGGCATTCTCAAAGAAACGAAATTTGCACATTAGTTGGAAAAACAAACAAAATATTTAATAGTAACTGTTAGCGATATTTTTAACCAGAATAATTTTCATAATATCAAAAAGTATCCTATGATAGGTTAGCCGCAAATAGGTTAACGGAATGAATTTGCATAATTAATGTAAGATATATTTATTCAAATTTCAATGAATTTGAAACTGCCTTTCAATTGGAGAAAGAAAACAAAAACTTAGCGGCAGTTGTTTGCGACTCTCATAGAAAATGAAAGATAATATCAAAGTTTAGGAATTAATTTCACAGAAAATTGATTTTTCGTGCTGAGGATGTAATTTTATATGAGTTTTCAAGCAATGTACCAGTATTACGATGTTACTAGTTACGGAAACTTATGGTCAGTATAATTGAGGTAATAATTAAGAGTGGGCTTAAGTATACTGATAGCATGTATTTAGGCACATTAATTTGTTAGTGCTGAACTTTGTGACTTGCCCTTGTTCAGTTGGAGAAAGATCTACCCCTGATGTTCAGCCAATGTGAAAGAGAACAGAAGATAATTTAAATGAAGAAATAATATCACAGAAATTTTTATTTTTCAGACAGCAGGAGAAATTAGGTATTTTTTACAAGCAAGTAGACGATTACACAGATTTGCGTGGATCTATATACATTAGTCAAATAAATTTTAGCGAGTGTAATTACAAATAGTCAAACTAAAATAACGAGTAGATCGATAGTATGAATTTAAAAAATCAGTTGGAATATGTTAATTGACGTAAGATGAATTTAATAAATTGAAATGTACATTTCAATTTAAATCTAAAAACAAAAAATATTAGTGATGGTAGATGGTAGGAGATAATTTAAAATGTTTCAGTACCAATTTCAGGGAATATCCAATTTTCAGACTTGAGGAGAAAATTTTCCACTTTGGATTCAAATTGGCTACGAATCGCTTAGTGTATTTAAATCAAAATTACATATAATTGTGAAGGCGCGTGGCTTAGTGGTTAGTCTGTCGCACTCACGATCGTTAGATCGTGGGTTCCATTCCCAGACCGGGCAGTGCATTGTGTTCGAGAGGAAAAAAAACTTCCTTTCACGTTGCTGCATCCCCGCTTTCGATCAGGAGGAAATGTTGGCCTGCTCGCCTAGCCAGCGGGGTGACGCCATTCGAAGACTAAAACGATGTAAATTTCATTGTGACCAGCGATATGTAATAGCATTCGCTCGCGTACATACAATTACTCGCCTTCTGGAACATTCTCTCACTGCTTTGGAATGAAATAATCTAAAATTAAGGAATCACAGCCCAAAGTGTGTGAGACATTTTGCAACTCAAAAACCAAAGATTCTCACAGACAAATTTCATGAATTCTGTAATATATGGATGTATTGTCCTTGAATTTTTTTCCGATCTTATTAATCCTATTTGGTGTAGTTCACTGCAAATGGTATGGCTGCATTGCAGTTGCTCTCTGATAAGGGGAGTGAGGTCGTCGTATATGTATAGGCAATGGAATCATGAAGAACTTTCAATTTTGCAATTGTTTTGTGTACGACATTGGCAAATTTTAATTCATTTAATTAACTTGTTTGCAGTTTGTTGTAGATAATAGTTTTGAATTATTACTTTTAAGTTATCGCTTGTTTTAATGTACTTTATGTTCTGTCTGTGAGTGTTTTCTTATATTCGTCTGTGCAATAGTCACTTGACATTATATCAATATATTCTTATTTTATGCCTACCGTTTGTACACTCCATATGTATGATATCTGATGTTTTTCTTGCAGTGTACTTCTTCCTGTAATATCCTATGGTTATTACATAAGTTTTTGTTGTGCCTTCTTTAGTCTGTATATTTCTTTATTGAGTGCTCCGTTTGTGGGGGAAACACGGACATTTTTCATGGGGAATGGTCATTTGCTATTTCCAAGTACGCATACGCATTAATTTGTGCCTTTGATCTAACCAAACGTGATGTATCTATATTTATCTTTTAATCTGAATATTTTTATCTTAGAATGGTATTTCATTCTTACTCTTCTAGAAGATGAAGAAGCCGTGAACATGTTAAGTTCGTTGCAATGAATGTATCGTCCACGTATCTAGTGTATATCATAATTTTGTGTTTTCGTGTTACATTATTTTCTAATATACTGAAATTGTAGACCTTGGCCACATTGTCTTTTCGTTTACACAATTTGCCTTATGAACGAATAATAAGTATCTCTGTTGTACACTATAACCATTTTCTTTATATTTTATTAGCCAGAATTGTGGTTAGTTTTATTCTTGGATATCCGTTTACATTACTGAATATGATTTTTATTATTTTTACAGCTTAAACGTTCGTAAGGAAGCGCTCTGCGTGTACGTCTGAGATGTTGCTAACTTCGTGGAATTCTTCTAATATCCCTAGGAACTCTTTGGGTGACCGCATACTGTACTTCTCCGGTGAGTATTGCTTAATAATGTTATCTAGCTGTTTAGTAATCTCGCGTTGAAGTATTTATTCGAGTTATTATGGGTCGGAAGAGATTGTTTTATTTGTTTGCTTTTTGTTTTTTCTGTTTCATAGATATATGATGGGGATGAATTCTTCTTCAATGCAGGGAGAAATAAGCGGCTCCAATTTGTGCGTTTATCGCTGTAATTAGTTTATTCAGTTTAATATTTAATTAGGAAGTATTATCTTTCTGAAACCTTATAAATGTGTTTTGTCATTGAATAAATTAACTTTTGCAATATATTCCACTTTATCCATGACCACAAATATATTATTTCTATCACTTTTACATATTTTGATGTAATTATTTTTTTTTAAATCATGCAGAACTTGTTTAAGTTTCGTGTTGAGTATTTGTTTATTGTTGTGTAAATATCTATTTTTATTACATTCACCTTGGAGTAAGTCTTAAATTTTATCGTCTGCGTGCGTAATGATTTTTTTATCTCAGAGATATTCTAGGGCTTCTAATACACACCAAAATTACTTTATCCTGATGATGTGGCTAAGGCCTAGAAACGTTGATGGATTTAGTAACTTTACTGTTCCAAGCAAATTGCCAGGTACACATTCGAAAATGTGAGAAAAAATTCGATAAAAAGATAAAATTGTCTAGCACATGCCTAAAAAAGAGGTTATTCCTTATATAATACATAATGTATATATGTATATATGTAATTTATACATTATATATTATATATGTATATAATGTATATACGTATATATGTGTGTGTGTGCGTGTGTGTGTCTATGTGTGTGTCTGTATGTATGTATGTATGTGTGTGTGTATATGTATATATATACGTATATATAAAAATATATGTATATATGTATACACACAAACACACACACATATATACGCACGCATACACACATATATATACGCGCTCACATACATGCACACACATACACACACACACAAATATATCAAGTAGGTGAAGTGATGGTAACTGATGAAAGCTACTTATTTCATACGTTATGGTTGTATACCATAAATGAAAACTAGAATCTACAAAGCCTAGCAAAAATGCTGTAAAAATTAAATACTAATTAAAATTTTTATTGTAAAGCAATTTGGTTTCGGAATGTTATTTGAAAAATTTAGAAACAGAAAAGAAATATAATGTTACAAATAGAGTAAATATTTCGTAAATCTAAAGAGAATAGTTTTTCATGCAACATTTTGAAAAAGGGCTCAGTTTAATAACATAAATTTTATTACAATTATGAAACTTAGAAGAATTTTTTTCTCATTTGCTGTTGGATAGAATTTTTCAACGGATTCTAAGTAGTTTTTCAACGTTGGCTTCAAATTTAAAACAGGATTTTGTCTAGTTTTATGCAATTTAAAATTTGTTTCTTCCGAAATTGATATATTTGTAGGGAATTTATATAT
>NC_068996.1:651933-655718 GCF_001194135.2 Octopus bimaculoides | reverse complement strand
ATATATATATATATATAGCTTCTTCGTTTTGTTCCAGGTCTGATACGTAAATGTAGAAATGATCCCAATGCATTTTATTACAAATGTGGATGATACGCATTTGTTTGTCAAAGTTTGACAAAGTTTGTGAGACGTGTCTATGACTCCTATTTTGATGTTCACCTTGATGACCAAGACAAGAAGTGGTCTCCACATATGGTATGTCGTAATTGCGAGGGAACTCTTCGTGGTTGGACAAAAGGAAAGCTAAAAGGCCTACTTTTTTGAGTTCCTATGGTTTGGCGACAGTCAAAGGAATACATAACTGACTGCTAGTTTGTCTTGGTTACCACTAAAAGTTTTGATAAGAAGTTTTTACTTGCATAAGATCTCCAAGTATTTCCCTCTGCAATTCAACTTTTTTCTCGTTGTGAGGAAATCTCAGTTCCAGTGTTTAATGGTTATGCCTTCTCTGAAGATGGACGTTGTAAGTCTCATCAGGAGTTTGCAGAAATGGTGTCAGATTCTGAAGGTTTCTCATCTAATGCCAAATAGTCATCATCCCTCTCATCGTTTTAGTCGGGCGGTACTGATTGACTTAGTACATGATTTTGTACGCTCCAAGAAATTAACGGAGCTATTAGCCTCTAGGCTAAATGAAATTAATCATCTTGAAAGCTCTGCAAAAATCTCATTTCAGAAGGCGGGAACAGATTTTGCGAACTATTTTTCTGGACACATGCAATTTATTTCGTGTCACGATATTCCAGGCCTTCTCACACAGTTAGGCGTTACCCAATATAACCCTACAGAATGAAGACTATTTTTGAATAGTTCTAAGCCCAACTTCAAATGTTTTCTTTTGTATTAGGACAATGTTTATGCATAGTCCCAGTTTTGACCTGTTGCATTTGCGAGAAAGCCATGATGACATAAGGATGGTTATTGACTTATTCAAATATCACGAGTACAAATGGATCGTTTGTGTGGACCTAAAGATGGTCAACTTCCACCTGGGGCAACAGAAAGGTTTCCTTATGCTTCTATGTTATATCTGCATGTTGGAAATTGTATTCGGGACAAACATTGGACCCAAGAAAAACGGCCCATCAGTGAACTCTGAAAGTATGCCAAACATTGTAAATGACCCGATCGTCAACTAAAAGAAAACCATTTTCCACCATCATCCCACTACTTATTAAGTTTGGCTTGAAGTAGTTTGTCAAGACATTATGTACTGAAAGCACATAATTTTTGCGTTTCCTGCTTTGTCCTTCGAGAAAATCAGCGCGGACGTATTTGATGGGCCTCAAGTTTATGCGCTTGTACTTGAGGAATTTGTCAGAAAGATGAATGGCAAGAAGACAGCGTGGCTGTCTTCGTGGTGGTTATAAGAAACTTTTTTGTTAAGGAAATTGCAGATAACTAAGGAATTTTGGTTGTCAAAACGCTGTTGGTTTCTTGCGATCTTGGGTGCAACATGAATGTCAAAATTCATTTGCTGAATAGTCACTTCACCATTTCCTCGAGTGTCTTGGAGCTTTAAGTGATGATCAGGGAAAGTGCTTCAATTAATATCTCGTGACGATGGAAAGCGTAATCAAGGGCGCTGGAACAGACATTTGGCGGTCTTCAGGTGGAGTATCAAACGAGACTATCCTGACAAAGTCTATAAACGCAAGAGCGTCAACCGAATTTTTTTTTACCAGAACAAGGACAATTTCAGCTTTATAATTTCATTATTTCATTTCAAACTTTAGTACGTACTATGATTAATTTAAACGCTACTGAGATATATATATTTATTTTATTTTTTTTTTTTGTCTAGATGATTGTTTCAATCCCATATTAAAGATGGTATGAACATAAATTCCTTAGATAGAACATGGATTGATGCAAAAGGTGTCGAAATTCCATAAAGAATGAAAAGTTTGAATTGCAAAACTTTATAGTTAATAGTGAAAATCTGATTTTAGATTTGAATTCATTGCATCCAAATTAGATAAGAGCAAGTATCAATATCAATGCAACAAATGTTTTTGTTCCCCAGTGTAATTTATTCAGATTTTTCTGTTTCTGTTAGAAACATGTAAACACATGTGCATTGAAAATATTCATAATATATATGCATTTGATTGTGATAGTTGTCGTCTCTTAAATATCAAGGGATGTGTAGGACATAAAATAACGACTGTTCCTCAAGATATCTTCTCGGTTTGTGTAAAATAGAGCAGCAAATTAAAGGATATAGCTTCATTTATATGGAAGATCAATAATAAAAAATAATAGATGCAAAAAAGAAACGAATACATAATACAGCGAAAAAATATTAAATATAACCGTTAACATATATGGATATATAAACGCCCTCGCGTAGGTTGATGGCGTATGTACACTCGCACATATAAATATCCACGAAGATATAGGCATACGCACACATGTGGTTTGATGCACATACGTTCATATAGCGAATTAAATAGTTACTTGGTGATCATAAAAATGGGAAGATTAGGACTAAATTTAATTCGTCCATACCTTAAGGTGAATTATGATTATTAATTAGGTTAACGGCTACTCAGATTCATTCCCACTTTATTGTGCAAAAGTGCATTTATATGCATGTAATCCTCTTGAGAGTCTTTCAGAAATTCTATTAGTTATCTTCTCATTGGTCCACAGAATAGACAGAAATTCCTCGGAGCAGAGTCGGCATCTCCAAGAAATGATATTATATGGTTTTGTGTGCCTTACTATGGACCAAGTTATGTTATACTTAATTTTATCTTCCTTAAGTTGCCACAGAAATTCAGCTAAAGATGTTGAATATCTTTTGTTGATTTCCTTGAAGTAGGCTATACGGTTGCGATAGTGATTCTTGAATGAATCAGCCGTTACCCTAATGTAAACATACGATCCTCCCCTTGTATATACGATACCTTTATATAGAAGATTTGTACTCATACAAAGCTTCATCAATGGGCATTTTGATTTTTCTGTGCGTGATCATTCATTATATTTAGTTGTATATATGGCAGTTCTGACTTCATTTTTCAACGTTTTTTACCGTGTTAGCTTGATCACTATTACTGTTTCTATCACGATGTGGCCGTATCGAGTGTTTTTCATTGCGGTTTACATCTCCTTTCGTGGATATATATTTAATATATGCATATACACACAAAAGCAAACACACACACACACACACACACACACACACACACTCATATGTATGTATGCATGCAAAGTTTAGTTAGTTAAAATATATTTGTGACATATTTCAACTGCTAAAAGACAAATTCACTGCAGTTATCGTGGAGAAAACCCGCTTTTATGGTAAAAAGGTTTAGAAATACCATATCTGTCCAGTATCACCCCATATCAGGATTGTCAGACATCAATGTTTCTAACTCTTTAGTCGTTATTAATGGAAAATACCTAGGAGTGGCAATCCTGGACAGACCTGATTAAAGCATAGCTTTAACTGATTATATAAGTATATCAAATATACCTTTAATTTTCACTTCTCATTTCGTTTAAACAACTCATGCACATTCATCATTGTAAACTTCGCTGAACTTCGTGCAAATAATATGCACGTAACATTTTTATGAATTATCTTTTGTTATTATTACCACACACACAAACACACACACACACGCACACACACACACACACACAAACACACATACAGATTTATGTATGTATGTATGTATGTATGTATGTATGTATGTATGTATGTATGTATGCATGTATGAATGTGTGTGTGTGTGTATATATATGTATATGTATATGTATATATATATATA
>NC_068996.1:648685-651751 GCF_001194135.2 Octopus bimaculoides | reverse complement strand
ATAGAAAGAGAGAGAGAGAGAGAGAGAGAGAGAAAGAGAGAGAGTGTGTGTGTGAGAGAGAGAGAGAGATACATAGGTTCAAAATAGGAAAAAGACAAAAAAAACAACAAAGTGAGGACGTGATACAGATTGTGTTACTGGACGCTCGGGATACATACATACACACATACATACATACATACATACATACATACATACATACATACATGCATACATACATACATGCATAAGTACATACGTACGTATATACATAAATACATAATCTCGCTCTTCCTTTGGCTACTGAGGTTTAAATTATTGAATTATTTGCTTTTTAAGTCGGATGTCATTTGAGCGATATTTGACTGATATTTCTTGAAGGTCGAGCGAACGTGTAAAAACTCTCCTGGCAATCTTTCCATCGATTCCTACATGTATACATTCTTCTATAAATATGTGGTAGAGTGAATTACCTGTGAAAATATTTTCTCCACACAATGGACAAAAGAAATGTTACCTATACCTGTGAATCTTTTTTCGATACCTGGATATAACAAATTTATTGCATTTACTTCGAAAACAATTTTCGAAAGAATTAAAAACATGTATGAATGTCACACAATATCATTCGTCTCTCGCACATTAAAATGCTTAACCTCGTTTATAATTAAAGAAATCGTAATTATAGTTGCAATTCTTTGTCATAGAAGCGATCGAAATTGAGTCATTAGCAGAATTTTTGTTTTCAATTTTTTTTTTCACTGAATGTATGTGTAAGCTGTTTAAAACTTGGATTATACGTGTTTTGTTCTGATTTTTGTTTATTTTGTAGGGATTGTAGATAAATTTATTAAAGGACAGAGCAATGTAATGTTGAGACAATGTACATTATTGTTAATCTCAACTGGATTAGTTTATCTACACCATAATAATGCTTCTATAACTTTTCTAAAACTTATAACTATTAAATTTTATTGTATTGGAACAGTCATTTTTCTTTGTATTTTCTTATTCCTTAGACCAACTACGTGTTTTCGAAGTTTTTCCCTTCTCTCAACAATCGCCTTGTTTTGCACAGACTTTTTTCTAAAAACCTCAGTCTAAAAAATGTATATTTATTTATTTACTTTCCTGATTTCTCTTACAAATTTTGTTTCAATGTTAGTTTCTCCCGAAGGTATATCGACTTTAAATATTACGTAGGATTTGTAGAGCATTAAAAAGTAAAACAATGTAACATTTAATTACAACTATTTAGTCTCTTTGTTGAAAATCTCATTTGAGTTGGCTTTACTTTCAGTTATTCAGGGTTCCTAGAATATATACCAAACATATACGTAATCTGGATCTAATCTATTACACATCTTCCCTACAAATGTCTACATTTTTATAGATATTGCAGGTTTATGTAAAAGCTGAGAAAATTGAGTTTTATGCCTAATCCTTTAGAAAATGTTCTACTTGCTTAAACCCATGCTATGGTTGATCAATCTAATATATGATTAAAGATATTCCAACGATGTCTCCATCCTGCTTCTTTCACTAATGCAGTATCAAGATTACCAATGTATCTAATTGTAAATTCAGATGGTAGAGAATGAGTAAAGGGAGACTTGGTTACTATTTTTGAGAGTTCAGAACATCGCATTGTCTAACACCAATTTGATTTTTTTTACAATATATTTTGTTCAAAAGTGCGCTTCTGAAGTGGCCATCTCATCTGGGGATTTTTCATGCGCAATATACTTCTAGGTCTACAACAGCCAGTGTATAAATCTAGGACTGTCTTTCTCAGTTTTTCGTTCCTTCATTTAAGAAAGTGTCTTCTGAATAATATTTGACTGCTTTTAGTAGTAGTTTTAATTCATTACGTCGTTTAGCACCACCACTTCACCTTTGTATACTTTTGTTGCAGTCTTTCCTCGGCTAATTATCAGGCGACATCTCTGCTTTCTCACTCCTTTTCGCTTTACCTCCCACCCATTAAGAACACTTTTGCAAAACCACCGCTCCGCTATAACTAAAACACCAAAATGCATCATGAGTGCTACTGCGACACCTATGAGTGATGTTTAAAACGGATTACTCTTCTACGAAATATATTAGTCTTCCACCAATGTTTAAACTATTAAGAAAACTATGGGCTATAGGTGTATTTTCCTATTTATAATTAAACCATTAAAAAGGTCACATTGGTGTTACTCCTCGGAATATGATTCTATCATGAAATAAAAAGTTATGGGCGAGGAAGGTGGATCAAAAAGACTACAAACGATAACTCGATAATGTCACAAGAATGATTCCTTTGGAGTTGTGTGGTGAATATGGATGGCGTCGAAAAATGACATTATGTGGGGAAAACTCCAGAAGTAATTGTAAACGACAAAGTAATCTATCCAGTTTAAATTTGTCTTCCTTCCCAGAAAATTTTTCACCCCCATTTTATCTATGAGTAGCTAGACTTTAGCGTCCGGCAATATATAGATCTATTGCTCAACAGATAGAATTCCGGTATCATCAAGAATTGTATATATTATTCCACTGAACAGATTCCACATCAGTGGAAGGCATGATATGGCTTTAGTAGTTATTCACAGCATTCCTTTTTGAAGTAGCGTTCAAACAAACTTACTGTTCATCAAAACTTTATTCACTCAGGAATTTCTTCATTTCCGTTGATCAATGTATCAAGCTGTTTTGTAATTCAGACTCCTTCAAATTTAGTAACTACCCAACCTCAGCATAATGCTGCTCTTCCTTATTTCATATCTCCCACCACTACTACTACTACTACTACCGCTGCTGCTGCTGCTGCTACTACTACTACTACTACTACTACTACTACTACTACTACTACTACTACTATTGCTGCTGCTTCTGCTACTGCTGCTGCTGCTACTACTACTACTACTACTACTACTACTACTACTACTGCTGCTGCTGCTACTACTACTATTACTACTACTACTACTACTACTACTACTACTACTACTACTACTACTACTACTACTGTTATTGCTACTATTGACCGTTGGTTAACCAAGATAGTACGCTTGCTCTTCAACTTTTTGTGGAAGGGTCAGGTAC
>NC_068996.1:642931-647640 GCF_001194135.2 Octopus bimaculoides | reverse complement strand
GAGAAAGGGCTTTATACCCCTTTCTTATTTTTTTCTGACCAGGCTCCCGTGGCTTTATGGGTTTTTCCACGTGTAACCTTTCCTTTTTCGAAGCGCCTCCCCCTTCGGGGGTTTCTACTTATTTATTTATCTATTTATTTATTTATTTATTTATTATATCTTTCTCCGTTTTCTTCCTCTGTTTAGACGAACTTTCCTACCTTTTCGGACAAAACCTTTTGTAACCTTCGTCCTGTCTTTGTCCTTAAATGTTTTTAATTGATATTAGCCCTTGTGGCCAATAAAACGAATTAATTATTATTATTATTATTCAGTAGTCTTATTTTTATCACATGCTTTCACTTCACTACCGAGCGCAGCTCTGTGTGCCTCAGGTATATGCTGAAGTTTATTTTGGTGTCGTTATTTTCCCTGTATTGAAAATAAAAGAATAGGATGTGTGCGGTGCCTAGTAGTGCTATTTTCTCTATATTATATACACTTGTAAGTCCTGGTGCTTTTGTTACGTATTTGTTTGAACGCTTTTTTATCATTCCTATAATAGGAATTGCTTCTGTTTTTAGGCTCCACATTCAAGTTACCTCTGTTTCCAAACCATTGTATTTTGAAAGTTTCTCTGTTTCTTTTAGAGAAATATTGTTGGTATTGATACATCGATTAGAAAGCACTTTTTTCTTCTTGATGATCTCTGACAACTATATCCGGTCTATTGGCCTTATTATTATTATTATTATTATTATTATTATTGTTATTATTATTATTATTATTATTATTATTATTATAATTATTATTATTATTATCATTATTATTATTATTATTATTATTATTATTATTATTATTATTATTATTATTATTATTATTATTATTATTATTATTGTTCAGTAGTTTTATTTTTATAACGTGCTTTCACTTCACTACCGAGCGCAGCAACAACAGCAGAATCCCACCACAGTGGCACCAACAACTGTAGCGGTGGAAATAAGCAACGCCCGGCCATCCCTACAGGCCGCCGACATAAATACACCTTATACTCCCGACACGAGCGATTCAGAAGCCTTATCATGCGACGAGGTGGAACTGAACCCCCCAAGAAGTACCTGTGTTGGGGAAAAACGAAAAAATAGTTCAAAAAGAGGCCTTCCTAAGCTGAAAGTGAAACGACAGGACGAAGAAAATTCACCTAATCCATCGGCTACACTAACAACACCGACACACCCACCCAAATCCCAGCAGAAAATGCAATGCACACTCATTCAACCACAACCACAACTACAAAAAACACCAAAGCAGAAATAAATACACGAAGAGAAACAACCCATACAACTGACTATAGAACCCGAACGCCTCATCAACTTCACAGTCGCTCGCAAGAGCAACTGTGAGCTGATGCAGGAAGTAAGGGAAAACACAAACATTCACACAATAGGAGTAGGGTTCGACGAATTTCTGTCGAAAACTTCCTATGACAAACATCTGATAAAAACGGACAAACACTTATCTACAACTTAAAAATACCCAATAGACATTGGGCCTCGTAGGCTAAAGCCAACTAAGAAGACTTTAGGAAGGCTCTTCATTAATGATAATGCTTCAGACGAGGCAGCTAAATCAGCTGGGGTCAGCTTGGAAGCAAGGTCACTTGCTAAACGACATCAGGTCGCTCGATTTAGACGTGGCTACAATTAGCGAGACAAGGATTTCTAATGCGCAAGCATTAGCGCCCATTTTCAATGACTATTAGATATTCTCATCATGTGGTTTGTCGGGAGCGGGTGGCGGGGTAGCAGTGCTATTCCGAAAATCCTTAGATCTCAAGGTAAAGGCAATCTTCTTTGACCCGGGCAACAGGTTGGTATCGAAGGTGGCGCCCTTAGACTGGTGGTCGTCTATGCCCCGTCAGGGGCTAGAAGGCCAGATTTCTTCAGGTGTCTAGAAACTTACTTGGGAACGTCCAGCAATTTAGTACTAGTAGGGGACTGGAATGTGACTTTGGACGCCCGGGAGGACTGTGTGGGGTTAGTACACGGAAGACGGGGATGTAAAATCTTCGGAAACCTGCTCAGAGACTTTCAATTGTCTGATGGATTTCCCTGATGTTCCAGTATGGACATGAAGCCGCACACATCTGCTCAGACCACAATGGGTCATCCAGACCGTATCTAGAGGATAGGGATAGTGTAGGTTGTCCACAGTTTAAATTGGTCAGTTACACAGACCATAAGTTTGTGATTTGCACAGTCGAGTTAGATAGGACTCGTAGACAGAGACCCGGTTACTGGTAGTTAGACGCGTCCTTTCCGGCTTGCAAAGACAACAGGGACCGGATTAGTGAACTAGTTAAGTAAATTAGAAGGGAGCAATCGTCAACAACCATCGGTGGGGCGTCCTGAAGAGGGTTATTAGAATAGATTCGATAAGGTTTATCAAAGAGTTAGAAATAGAAAGGAATAGATCAAAGAGTGAACTAGTTAGCAAAATAGAAGAAGCGATTAAAAAGGGAATTGCGACCAATGTGTTAGCGGCGAGAATAATCCTTAATCATTTCTTCGGAGCGAAACACGAAGGTTGCGTTGTTAGAGCTAAGGCCAGTGCACTGAAACAGGATGAAACTAAAACTGTCCGATGGGCTCGAACGGTGGAGTCGCGAAGTAGAAACAAAGGCACGATCAGGTCTTTAACGGATTCTGAGCAGATGTGTGCGGCTTTTCAGCAGCACTTCGCATGGCCGTTTGGAGAGAGAGCGATGGGTAGACGATGGTACTGAACTTTAGTTCGTACCTGGCCGGCTTGCCGCGGCTCTCGGTAGCTGACGTGAGGTTATGTGAAAGGCCGATTACAGCCACTGAAATTTGGGAGGCGGTGAGCGATTGTACAAGTCGCAGATCGCCTAGTTTGGATGGTCTGCCCTATGAATTCTATGTATTCATGCCAGATTGGTTTGGCGAGCTCTTGACATACGTCTACTGCAACTGGTAACTGAATGGAAGAATTCCTAGTGCTGTTAGCAGAGGTGTGGTGACTCAGCTGAGGAAGGATGCCGACAATGGGGACGTACAAGAGAATTTCGGGCCCATAACTCTGCTAAATACCGAGTTTAAGATTTTGACCAAGGTGTTAGCGAAAAGATTAGTGCTTGTTGTCGATAGGCTGGTCGGAGAAGCGCAAACGTGCGCAGTCCTGAGCAGCTTTATCCACAACAACCTTCACCTTATGCGATACATCATAGAGAGGGCTGGGACTACCGCTGATTTCGTGGGTGCTCTCTCAATTTGGATCAATCAAAAGCATTCGATAGGGTCAACCGGACCCGTTTTCAAAGACTGGATCGCTGCAGTCTATGGCGGCACTTATTCAGTGGTCAAAGTCAACGGCATCGCACGCTCGAGCCGTCAGGGCTGCATGCTACCGCCTCTTCTATATTCGAATCACTATTGCGGAGGTTGGAACAGCTAAGGGGAATTCCTTTTAAAGTGGGACAAGGATAGGCAATGTTAGCATACACGGACGATGTCACCGTCATGGCGTCGGGCACCTCCGAAGTAGAGACGGTCGGCACCATCCTAAAGGAATATGAGTTGGTTGCAAGGGCTAAAATCAATGCCAACAAATCAGTTGGTTTGCGGTCGGGCTCCTGGAGAGGCAGGATGATGCCATCGAATGGCGTCATCGGACGCTGGACCGATGGACCAGTTAAAGTGCTCGGGGTCTAGTTTGGTCCCGACATTCAGGTTGATAAGAACTGGGATGAAGTGGCGAACAGGTAGGCCAGTCTTACCCAGAAATGGGCTGAAAGAAAGCTGCCCTTGAAAGGTCGGGCAGAGGTAGCGAATGTTTACATCGCCTGACCGTTGTGCCTTGTCCCGGTAACTGCTTGACCAGGTTGGAGCGTCTCTTATTTAAATACTTGTGGAAGGGACGCGTTCCAATAGTCAGGTGGTCAGTCTGTTGCCAGCATCTTCTGAGTGGCGGATTAGGCATACCATGTCTCCCAATGCGCAGACACGTGCTTAGGTTACGCCACCTGTAATGATTTCTGGATGGTGAGCGTGTGTGGGCTCCGTTTTTGAGACTCGTCTTTCGGCAGCTCGTTTCCGTGACGGATCTGCAGTCCTGGGTGAGAAAAAACCGAGACTGGGTTACCCCCTCCATCCACTCCCCATCCTATACATCCCAACCACACCATCCTAGAACATCCCAATCCCACCACCCCACTCCCACATATCCCAAACTACCCTCACCCCAAACCTACACCCTAGCCTTACATCCCTCGCACTCAAAGACCACCACACCACACACCACAACACCCATATACCACCGCTCTACCCACCACCACCCCACACATGACCTTACCACCACATCACACCACACCATCACACCACAACACAACACACTACACATGACCACACCACCTCACCACATTACACCACCCCGCACACACTAGCACAGACCACTCCCCAGCACCCACACCATCATCCACACACATGCACATGCAGACATCCACACGTCAAGGTTACCAGCCCCAATCCACACGCACACACACACTCTCACATACACACGCATGCGCACCTCGTTTTGGGATCACTACTACTTTATTATCTTCTTTCTGTTGAAGAGCGTAGGCTCGAAATGTAAAAGACTGTCTCACCTTCTCGAGCATTAAACTAATACACCTGTTTGTTGTTTACATATTTGTTTTCGTCTTTTGTTTT
>NC_068996.1:623737-628562 GCF_001194135.2 Octopus bimaculoides | reverse complement strand
TATATATGTTGTTGTTGTTGTTGTTTTTTTTGTGTGCTGGGCTTTTTTGAGACATGTAATTTATTTTAAGAGTTACGCAAGGGTAAAAAGGTTGAGAAACACTGATTTAAATGCATTTGAACATATTTCTGTTCTGTTGCTAAACAACCATAATTGCAACTGGTTTGAAGAACAGTGAGGTTGAGGAAGAGAATACTGACTGTACAAATAGAAGTTTTTTTACTGGATTCTGAAATTTCTAACTCCTGATTAAGTACTATAATAATAATAATAATAATAATAATAATAATAATAATAATAATAAATTCATTCAAGGGTATTGGTATTCAAAACGATGCTTGTAAGGGCAGTTTAATGAGATGATAGTCTCTTAGTAGCCGCTAGATTTACACAACTATAACAAAGCTGTTATAGTTGTGTATCTTACAATATATGTAGGGATATTTTAAGATCTTTTATTCAGATGGGTTCTCAACTTCTGATCGAGTCGTACGGGTGCCGCTTTGACAAACTTAAACATACAGTATTTAAAACTCGTGGAGCTCTCCCTCTAGAGATTTCAAGAGAGGAGAGGAGCGAGGTGAGGGAGGCAGGGCGGAGAGAGGGGAGTGGATGGCGTGAGAGTAAGGTAGGGAAAAGGAAAAAGGAGGAGAGGTACAGACAGACAGACAGAAAAAGAATCGATTCCTGTATTTGACTTTATAAGATTCGAAAAGATTACAGCTAATAATTAATTTTAGTGGAATTTGAACTCAGATCACAGAGAGGTGGAACAACTACTAAAAATCATCCTACCTAGTTCTCTTTCGATTTGTCAATTCACCACCTTATTATCATAATTGAATAACACAGAATTACAATTCTTTAGGATATGGATTTACGGAGCTATAGATATTGAACAATGCAAGCCAGTCGAATATAATCGATGTCGAAAGAAAAACATGCACCCTTTATTGAGATATCGCACCCGATGGGCGGAAGCATTGACCCCAAGGAAACTGGAAATCTATCAAAAGACAATAAATATTATTGTAGCTGGCCAGATATGGTTATCAAAGAAGAGACCGAGTAAATGTCTCAATGCCAATAAATAGAATTATTATTAGAAAGGGAACTAAAAACATTAAACAATTGGAGATGGACATTATTAAAATGAATAATCTCTGCTATAACAGGTTCTCTTTGGTTACTCTGAATCAAGACTAAAGAATCAGTTGCAAAAAGACTCTTCGAGGCTATCAAAGAATAGAATCTATTGGTCATAGCCCATATATAACGTAAAGTATTGATGTATCTAATTCCAAGCGGAACACTTGAAATGGCATCAAAGAACTGTTGCAAGATTTTTATTACACACTATTATCTATTCATAATCAATGATTAATCACTATGGAAATTGTGAAACAGGAAAGAAAAATTGTTACACTACTACTACTACTACTACTACTACTACTACTACTACTACTACTATAATCTCCATGACCACAACTACCACTACTACTGCTGCTACTGTTGCTGTTGCACTACTGCTACTGCTGCTGCTACTGCTGCTGCTACTGCTGCTGCTACTGTTGCCGTTGCTGTTGCGCTGCTGTGGCCGCAGCTGCCGACATCAACAGAAGCAACACCAACACAACCAGCATCCCCAATTTTACCACCACCACCACCACCAACAACAACAACAACAACAACAACAACAACAGCAACAACAACAGCAACAACACTAACAATGTCTTTAACACCACCACGACTTCTGCTGCTGCTGCTACCACTAGTATTATAATTACTACTACAACGACTGATGAGGGGACAGATCCAAGATTAATTTCATTCCTAAGAGCAGCCACTTTCTTCCAGGTTTCACCAGCCTCTCATGCGAGTAAACTTTTCCACTCAGATCATAAGTTGCAATTATGTACATTATCATTCAACTTTCGCATATAAACCAATAGACAGCACTTGTCATTTTTACCCCTATATTCTTAATAGATTGTTGTAAAAGATCGTAAAGATCTTCCTTAAACGAAAAGGCTTGTTCTCTCATCAGTGCTTTTAATTAGCAAGACTGCTTCGACCACCATAGCCACGAAGAAAAGTAAAACTTCTCTGCTAAAGGAAAACATTAAATTGACCTTCATGATGAACTTGACTGGCTGTCGACTTCTCTCTACACATAACAACATAACTCTGTAGATCAGCAATGTTTGGTTACATAGTGAGAGCTAGGGGAACAGTTTCGACGCATTCTATGCATCTCAGAAAGACCAGACTGATGTTATAGGTGTTTTTGCAAATTTTTTCGCAAACTGGCAATCCTCAGGAGTTTTACAGCAGGAACTTTTGAAAATTGTCCGTAATTCCTGAGTCAAAATTCTTCTGCAAGAGAAGGCTTTGTTAGTTTTGCATCAACGCTCAGAACATCGCCGCTCATTAGAAGACTATATGTGATCGGCAGCATTTTAGATGGCAGACAGCGAATCTTCATCTTCGCTGAACTCAGAATTCCAGCTCTCTTAAAGAAAATACAAATATCTAATCATGGCCAATTCCCACTAGATTTTAAAGAATACCATGACGCATAAGGATCTAGGGTTCATGTATAGTCCTATAGTAATAGTCCTATAGTCCTATAGTAATACAGCAGCACCACCACCACCACCACTCCACTACTACTCTCATCATCATCACCACTACCACCACCACCATAACTACTACCACCACTACCACTATCCCCATTATCATCATGCTTTCCACTATCATCACCACCACCTATCATCATCACTTCTGTCATCATTAGTAGTACCACTCCTACCACCATTCCCAGCCTCGAAGCATAGTGGAATCCAATACGTGGCTGTTCAGCATACTAGAAACAGCAGCCAAATTCTCTTCTGATCACTTGATATCGTCTTTAAAATGCGATTGTGGGGTTACTTCCAAAGGGTGGCCACAGCTGGGTAATCTTCAGTTTATACATTACCTCAATTACAGGTGACCCAGGGGCAAACAACACTCACCCATGTCACCAACCTTACCATCAACACCACCTCTATCACCACCGTGACCACGACATCGCTCCCACCACCATCATCATCACTGTTACTGATACAATGAACACCATACCGACACAAGGCCAGAAATTTTGAGGGAGAGTGCTATGGTACTTATTTAATCGAACCCGAAAGGATGAAAGGTAAAGTCGACAACGGCGGAATTTGAACTCAGAACGTAAAGACAGACGAAATACCGCTAAGCATTTCGCCCGGCGTGCTAACGATTCTGCCAGCTCGCGCCGCCTTATTCATCGACACCATTATTGTCGCTATCACTACCACGACCACTACAACTACTAACGTCACTACTTTTATCGCTGCTACGACCACCACCACCACCACCACCACCACCACCGTCGTCCTCGTCATCATCACCATCATCATCATCAACATTGGCCTTGTTTAAACACTGATATCGTTTCCTCCCTTTCATTAAGAAGCGACCCACATGTCTTTTCATCTTGTCATTTGATCTATATTGTAGTAAGTAGGATGGTACGGGCGAGGCCTGAGTTGGGTCTCACTACAGACAGACAGGCAAACAGATGTTATTCAAGTGCAGCGGGAGGAGAAAAAAGGTGGAGTCAGAATATGAATTCGAAGTAGAGAAAGAGAAAGACAGAGAGAAAGAAAGAACCAGAGGGAAAATAAAAGACGGTGTAAGGAATAAAGAGGATAGGTTTTTTTTTATATTTGTGTTTTTGATTTGTTCTTTTGTTGTTGTTGTTGTTGTCAGTGTTCTTGATTGCTTTTGTTGGCGTTGTAGATAATGCTTATCATGGTGGTGACGGTAGCGATTAATTTTCCTTCTTATTAATGTTATTGTTGTTTAACTCCATGTCAACCCTACTTTAACAGATATATATTTGATCAGAGACATTGCAGCATTCCTTTCTTTTAATATCTAAGACAACATATTCTTTTATTCTTTTCTTTTATCCGTTTCAGGCATTTGACTGTGGCCATGCTAGAGCACCGCCTTCAAAGGTTTTTTTTTCGTTTCTCTTTAGTCGAACAAATCAACCCCAGGTCTTATTATTTTTTTAAAAGCCTAGTACTTATATTCTATCGGTCTCTTTTACCGAACCGCTATATTACGGGGACGTAAGCACACAACACCGGTTGTCAAGTGGTGGCGGTGGTGGAAGACACACACACACACACAACACACACAAATACATATATAAATACAACGGGCTTCTTTCGGTTTACGTCTACCAAATCCATTTACGCGACTTTGGTCGGCCCGAGGCTATAGTAGAAGACAAGCTAAGCCTACGTCTACACACACACACACACACACACACACACACACACACACACACACACATTTCATATGTCCGTTTATTCAGGAACGATTATGTACAATACACTGAGGCAAAATTTTACTTCTAATTCCAGCAAATCGAATGACTCCATGAAGGCTGCTTCGTTAGCTTGTATGGTTTTTGCTATTACTGTTGCTGCTGCTGCTGCTGCTGCTGCTGCTGCTGCTGCTGCTTGCTGCTGCTGTTGTTGTTGATGAAGATGATGATGATGATGACGAGGAGGAGGAGAGTGAAACGGATGAAGAAGGTGAAGAGTATGATGAAGAGGGGGTCAAGGAGAGGAAGAGAAGGATGAAGGAACGATAAAGGAAGGATGAAGGAAAGGAAGAAAAAGAGGAGGAAGAAGAAGAGGGAGGAAGAAGAAGAAGAAGAAGAAGAAGAAGAAGAAGAAGAAGAAGAAGAAGAAGAAGAGGGAAGAAGAGGGAAGAAGAGGGAAGAGGAGGG
>NC_068996.1:619597-622154 GCF_001194135.2 Octopus bimaculoides | reverse complement strand
ATATATATATATATAAGTCAGTAAATAGTGGGGCTGTGTTAACCGCACGTGGAGAAATAATAGGAAAATGAAAAAAAAGGCAGAATGCTAAACAATCGACCGCAAGATAGAAAGCCTTTATATTTTGAGCACCGTTGTGCAGAAGGAGGGAGAAACGGGTTAGATGGAAGAACTTGCAATATATCTCCAACAAGTACCATATACCAAGAAGCACCAGACAATAGTAGGAGAATTTTTTTTTTCTTGGAACCACCATACTTGGTGATCCGAGCGATGACTACGGCAGCTAGACCTGATTCGAGCGGAAAACATTATATATTAAGAACGTTCTTTTAAGATTTTTAACTGAACCAACAAGTACAGTAACAATTTTTGTCATCGATTTCACTTTCATCAACAATTAAAAATACATTTTGATCATTTAGGAAGTTTCAACTGTGTTTGCACTAAGTAAATCAACATATTTTCCACACGTAGATTGAGGTGGGTGTGACTAATTGATAGAATCAAAGAGATTTCTCAAACTCGAATTACTGAATGTCAGCCTCAAGAAACGTTTTGCTTACCATTGAAACCATTGAAACCAAAGATGACGTGATAGGTGGCTGTTCAATTTTAGCAGTCTATCTCCTCAAAAAGACTACGTTTTACTCATTCTGAGCAACTCAACAATATGCCTTTTTGTGCATTTGATATCAACGAGGCACAGTCTGCATTGAGACTGGTTATTGTGAGACAATAAAAAAATTATTTTGAAAATTTTTCTGTAAATTCAAGGGTTTTTGCCTTCTGACTTGTTTTTGGCTTTGGTATCTGAGTGAAGGATGAGACAATCATAATCATGAAAATTGAAATTACTTGAAACTGGAAAAAAGCAGCTAAATAATGCAATAACAAAAAACTGCACAATCAGCTTCAAAAAGAGATCTAGTAACACAACAGCGAAAGAAAATGATTAAATTCAATTAAACTCACATAAAAATTTACATAATAGTTAACAACAGATTTAAACGATACATAAAAAATATTATTGAAATATTATTGAGAAACAGCTAGTATACTGTACATTTATATATAGAGAAGAGAATAGCAAGGAAGAGTTCTTCGTTTCGATGGAAATTTAAAATTCCTAAATAACAGGTACAAAGAATTAAAACTGCAAGTAAATATACTTACAATTCTATTCTTAAAGAGGCCTGTTTCATGAATCAGAAAAAAATTATGCAAATAATCAATATTAGTGGTTGGTATAAATCACCAATGACTAATATTGATAAAAGTACCTTGAAGTCGAAAATTTGTCTTAAAGAAAAACTATACAGACATGGTAGAATTTTGATTGTATTCAAATGACTAGACGTACATGGTATCAAATAATTTTCAACATCGAAAGGTAGGACAGGCCATAGGGAGTGCTAAAAATAGCTCTAAATACAACAGCTCTGCTAAATGCTAGCAGAAATATATAACATATTTTGGCTTAATCAATACATAAAAATAATTATCAATGTATTTATCTATTCTCTTCAGTATGTAACCAAACTAATCTTCTCTTTAGTGTAATTTTAAACCTTATTTTAACTTCAATGCACGATGTTAACTTTATTAACTTTAAAAAGTGATTAATTGATATGATTAATTGTAAATATATATTTTAAAAAAGCGCTTTATCTTTGGTTTTAACCTTGAAGCAAACGTTTTTATGAATTTTAACATTTTGGCAAAAAATTGCACCTATTTCTCTCTCTGCGTTTTTAATGATTCTTTTTTCCTTTTCTTTTAAGGTGCTGGACATCAGTGAAACAGGTAGATTTATATAACAATATCATAATATTGTTACGAGGTATTCCAAGTTATGAATTCATCTGAAAGGATTGTAAGCACAGGGATTTCTTATTGGAAAAGACTTTGCCTATAACATTGGTAATGGGCTCTTATACACTTTTCTTTTCGTGTAAGGCTTTTTAGTTGGATCGTTGTTGAGTCCGATAAGTAGAATTGAACTGAAAATATGAATATTTATTGTGTCCTACACCGACGTGTTCTGTGGGTTTTTTTTTTTTTTTGCTTGTATATTGTATATTGCTTATATATTATATCTCATTTGATTTATTTCCTTAATTCCTTTTCTAATTTCTTGATACTGAGTTTTGCGTCTAGAGCCAGCGTGTTCCGCATATGTATATTTCTAGCTTGTTCATTTATTACTACACATTAAGTACAACAACAATCTACTTTGTGTATATTTGTATGTTTTGTGGGAGACATTTACTGGAAATTTCTACCATCATTTTCTATTGCATTTATTACTTTTCTTCGTGATAATGGCGTTGTTAAATATTCAGAAATTGGAATCGTATTGACGCTTGCAGATCTTTTTTTTTTTTTTTGTGAGCGAGTGTATTATGATCGTGATAAAGAGATGGTCAGGAGAGAGCAGGAATATGTTTAGCAAATGGTTCTGGCAGCTAGGTGTGTGGCGCAGGAAGTGATGTACAGAGAGAAGCAAATGGTTCTGGCAGCTAGGTGTGTGGCGCAGGAAGTGATGTACAGAGAG
>NC_068996.1:618305-619587 GCF_001194135.2 Octopus bimaculoides | reverse complement strand
GCAAATGGTTCTGGCAGCTAGGTGTGTGGCGCAGGAAGTGATGTACAGAGAGAAGCAAATGGTTCTGGCAGCTAGGTGTGTGGCGCAGGAAGTGATGTACAGAGAGAAATTATTACTGTTTACTTATGATTGGTGTTTTAGCGGGAGTAATTTAGGATCTAAAATGAGTTTAGTTGTAAGACTACAATACCCCTTGTTTCATGATCTTTTCTTTCTTTTAGGACATTTACAGGAGTATCAATTCGATGTTCTCTCACTGGGAAACTCGAAATAGTCTGTTGATCTGCACTAAAAGTAAATGCAGAGCGCCGCGTCTCGGGCGGCGTCCGGTGCGCTCTCGGTGTCCCTGGAAAATCCGGGTCCGTGAGCAGTGGGAGACACTGATTCATTAGATCCTTAAATACTTTAAATGTATTCTGAGCATTTTGAGATTTGGGGTATCCTTACTTTTTTGCTGCTTGAAGGAAGGAAACATTCACAACGCAGAAGACATAAGCATATTCTGACGTAGAGGTAAAATGAGTTCCAGTTGAGTACCGGGGTCGATGTAATCGATTTACGCCTCCCCTAAATTTAAGGCCTTGTACCTTTAGTAGAAAGGATGATCATTATTATTATTATTATTATTATTATTATTATTATTATTATTATTATTATTATTATTATTATTATTATTATTATCATCATTATCATTATCATTATCATTATCATTATTGAGTGAGAGAACAGTGCGTGCCATCAAAGTGACACTGGGGTAAAATACACGAAGGCCAGTATACCCATCATGACTACCCGTCTGATAAGGGTACACTTGGCACATGCATCGCAACCATACGTGAGCGACATGGTGATCTCATATCAAGATGACCTTGCAGGTGGAGCTCAGTTAGAACTTTCTTCCACCCCGCTCAAACGGTCCTTGAATAAGAGTCGTTTCAGGATGTTGAACGAAACACAAATGTTTCCAAAGGTGAATTATTCAAACCCCAAAGAATTCCTCTCAACACATGGCTATGATGCTCCCCCACTACTTCTGCTCATGATCAGAGATGCACATATCGTCAACCACCAAGGGACATGCTCAACTGGTTAAGGTCAAGCAACTGACGAGCAAATCTGTGATATTAAGCAGAATATTTGCTGCAGTCCATCTTTTATACCAAGACAAAACAATGTACATGATAACACTTCCAATCAATTAAAATCAAAAGCCATGAGAGCCAATGCCTGGCTATCATTATTATTATTATTATTATTATTATTATTATTATTATTATTATTA
>NC_068996.1:612856-616395 GCF_001194135.2 Octopus bimaculoides | reverse complement strand
AGTAGGTTGTTTTCTTCTAGGAATGTATATGTTCTTTCAGTGATTATTATTATTATCATTATTATTATTATTAGTAGTAGTAGTAGTAGTAGTAGTAGTAGTAGTAGTAGTAGTAGTAGTAGTAGTAGTATCATCATCATCATCATCATCATCATCATCATCATTATTATTATTATTATAGGAGTTAGGTATTTTATCTCGAGATTTGGTGACAACGGGTCTCCTCAATTCTCAAGAATCTTTCTTATGATTCTTACAGAGTATAGAATGGTATCTTTCTGCAAGTGGACAATGTAAGTTTCCATTTGATTATCATTTTTTTCGGCAGTATTTTGTGTTGTGCGAAGTGCACCAATTACCACACGAATAATTTTTATTCTAGTCTTCAACAATCTCTTCGGCGTTCTAGCTAGATCACGATATTTCTCAATCATTATCATAGTTATTGTTGTTGTTGTTGTTACTGTCGCTTTTATTACTTGCTGAAGTTAACCTTTCTTTTCAACCCAACCGGTCACATGCTGGAGTGAATGGTATCGACAACCTCCTTACCTCGAAATTGTTGGCATTATGTCTAAACCAGATAAGGCGGCGAGCTGGCAGAATCATTAGCATGACGGGGGAAATGCTTAGCGGCATTTCGTCCGTCTTTCCGATCTGACTTCAAATTCTACCGAAATCGACTTTGCCTTTCATCCTTTCATGGCCAATAAATTAAGTAGCAGTGAAACACTGGGGTCGATGTAATCGATTCATCCTCTGCCCCAAAATTTCAGGCCTTGTGTCTTTAGCAGAAAGGATTATGTCTAAACCAAAGACCACCATAAAGATGTGGAGAGCTTCAGAATTGTTTGAGCAACGGAAAATGCGGCTCCTCGGCTTCTGAGTTCACATCCCGCTGATGTTAGCTCTTTGACTCTTACCGCTGCTGTAGACGAAAAAATAATGTACCAGTCAGGTACTGGTGTCGATAGAATCGACTCACTTCTCCCCTCAAAACTGTTGATTTTCTACCAAACCAGAAAGAATTGTTATTACGATCATTATTGCAATCCTGATTGTTGTTATTAGAGTTGTTGGCGATGATAATAACGATAATGATGAAGACGACGACAATGATGACGATGATGATAATGATGGTGGTGGTGGTGTTGTTGTTGTTGTTGTTGTTGTTGGTGGTGGTGGTGGTGGTGGTGGTGGTGGTGGTGGTGGTGGTTATAATGATGGAAAATGAACACAGCTTATAAATTCTTGATTATGTGCATAATCACTAATCCCAAACCGGAAACACCATAGTGTATATACTTACAAATATTCAATGAGCGTGTGTATACGCATGTATGTTTGCACGACTATGTACACACACAGAGATGGATAAAGAAATTGCTCGAAAGGCAGGCAGGTTCTAAGACAGACAGATACATACACAGAAGCATAAGTTCATATACAGTGGGGGGGAAATAAATATTCGTACATGTCAAAATTCTTTATTTATTTAATTTTTAATGAACATAAATGGGATATACCAATACTATATTTGCATTGCACAGAATATGCAAAAGAAACTAATAAATTATAGTAACTAATGAATTTATATACAAATATAAATATTTAGGGGTGAAAAAAGTATTCATACAGAACGTAAATAACTGATAATTCTGATTTAATACTTCGTAGCATAACTATTATTCAGTTCCACTTCAACCAATCTCTTCTTGTAGTTCTTAATCAATGACTCGCATGTTTCTTTAGGAATTTTTTTCCCATTCTTCTTGACAAATTTTCTTCAAATCTGGAATGCACATTGGGGCTCCTGAATGAGTTTTAATTTTCAAGTAACGCCACAAATTTTCAATGGGGTTCAAGTCAGGTGACTGGCTTGGCCATTCTAATAATTTTATATTGTGATCGACAATCCATTTTTTGGTAGACTTTGCCATGTGCTTAGGGTCGTTATTCTGTCGTAAAGCCCACCCTTCACAAAGCTGGAGCTTTTCCGCAGAATCCCATAAATTATTGTTCAAAATATTTTGGTACATCTCTGCATTCATTCTACCATCTATCACATGTAAATTGCCAGTGCCATTTGCAGAGAAACACCCTTACACCATGATGTTGCCACCTCCAAACTTTATGGTAGGAATTGTGATTTTCGGCGAATAGGCAATACCTTCTTTCCTCCAAGCATGGTTACGTGAATTTCGTCCAAACAATTCAATTTTCGACTCGTCTGTCCATAGAACATTTTCCTAGAATGTATCAGATTTATCTTTATGTTCATAGACAAATTTTAAATGAGCATCTCTATGCCTTTTAGTCAACAGCAGAGTTTTTCTAGGAGAGCGTAACTTCAGTTCATTCCTATGAAGTTCATTGCTGTTTGTTCATAGTGTAACACTAGTCCCTGAAGCTAACGAATCTTCTTGCAACTCTTTTCCGGTGATCATTGCGCTTTTTTCGATTCTTCGCTTCATTTTTCTTAAAGGCGAAATCTTGCGTGGTGCACCAGATCTTATTCTGTTTTCAACAGTTCTCGAATTTTTATACCTTTGAATAAATGAAGATATGGTAGAAAATGGAATACAAAGGGTCTCTGATATTTTCTTGTAACTTTTACCTGCTTTCCACTATTCGATAATTTTTTCACTGAATTTGTGAGTTTTTTACTTTTCGCCATTATTACGACACTACTTTAGGTTGTCTCAGTGCTGAGTGAAGAAGCTAGCGTTTTGACACTTACAAATGTCTACTGATAAGATTATTGGAACAAACGAGAAAGTTCTAGTAAAAAAAATTATTTTAACAGTATCTTGAGGGATAGAAAATCATAATTTTATTCTGTACGAATACTTTTTTCACCCCTAAATATTTATAATTGTACATAAATTCATTAGTTACTATAATTTATTAGTTTCTTTTGAATATTCTTAGTTTATGCATTTGTATGCAAATATAGTATTGGTATATCACATTTATGTTCATTAGAAATTAATTAAATAAAAAATTTTGACATGTACGAATATTTATTTCCCCCCACTGTATATGTACTTTTGCTTCTGTGTGTGTGTGTGTGTGTGTGTGTACTTCAGTAGATTTCGGAAAATAAAAATAGACAGTTTTCCTTTTTGGTAAAACATTATAAACTGCTGTCCTTTTTAATTTTACGTATACACATTAACGATTCTCGAAGTCATCCATAGATTCCTGTAATGAAATTATATATATAGACAGAGAATTAAGTCCGAAATTTGCCAGAATAGAGCCAGTCCTAACTGAAGAGGCAACGGAAATTGCTGAACTGAATTCAGTATAAGGAATTCTGAACCTGTGTTTTCGGACGATTATAGTCTCTGTCTGTATATATGCATACATTTATGTACTTTCATTACAGCATTAGAGCATATTAGGTCTTGTTTCTATCAATGTAGGTGTTTATAACACCCACCTTACTCACATTTAGTGACAATAATAGTTTTCCTTTTTTGTAAGACATTGCAAACTGCTATCTATATTATATATATATATATATATATATATAT
>NC_068996.1:605818-612200 GCF_001194135.2 Octopus bimaculoides | reverse complement strand
TGTGTGTGTGTGTGTGTGTGTGTGTGTGTGTGTGTGTGTGTTTGTGTGTGTGTGTGTGTATACAATATATACGTATATGTGTGTATCGGGTGCGCGAGGGTGTGTTTGTAGTCATACACTTATACATCTAAAACCAGATGGATGTTTTCATTAATACATACAAGCATACACGTGATCAACACTCAACAATGCAGACGTGCATCCACACACACATACAGCCACGCACAGACACATACACAAGCTGACACATATGCACACAACCATAAGTTTGTATGTGTGTGAATGTGTATACATGTATGCACATGCACACACACACACACACACACACACACGCATACACATATATGTATCAAAATATGCATACGCTAGCGCATATCTACCTACTTGTATATATGTATATGTGCATTGTATGAAGTCTACTTGCATTAGACCACTCATTGAGTATATACGCAAGTACATACAAACACAGATATACACATACACATGTGAATATGTAAAGATATAGATACAGAGAGAGAAAGAGAATGAAATAGAGATGCATATGTGTTTCTCAACGTGTGTATAAAGTTTATATGTCAACTATGTTTGAGCGAATAGAAAATTATATAGAAACAGTCGTTAATGATGGCACTGACACGCACACGAAAATACAGACGGAAATACACACATAAAGAAATAGACACTTGCGTTTATGTGTACTCACACATGTACAAACAGATGTTCGCTAAATGGTAAGCACACGTGCTCGCACACACTCACACACAGAGGGACGTACTCATTCTTTGAAAAGCTATCCTTCAACTAGAGAACCATGCGCCGTACAATTAGAAAATACGAATTTCCTCACACATACAAGCATGGATGAATATATATGGAGATGCACATATGAATACATACATGCATACACACAAATATATGTGCGTGTGTGGATATATGTGTATGCGTGTGTGCGTGTTGAAGGACAGCTTTTCAACAAATGAGAACGTCCCTCTGTGTGTGAGTATATATATATATGTGTGTGTGTGTGTGTGTGTGTGTGTGTGTGTGTGTGTGTGTGTGTGTGTGTGTGTGTGTGTGTGTGTGTGTGTGTGTGTGTGTGTGTGTATATACATATATATATATACGTGTGTATATGTGTGCGCGCGCGCGTATACAGGGATCGGTGAATATATTATCGTCTAAATTACGCAAAAATAAAAATTAAAATAACACTGACATCTAATTATAACAAATGTATTTACCAAAATTACATTAAAATATCTTGAAATACTAAAGAGTAAATTTATTCAATAAAATCGCCAGACCACTTCGGAATCTTCTGCAACTCTTCTGGATGGTCTCCTTGTTTAAGTTGGTGAATGCTGCCATAATCCTTGCCTTCAGTTCATCTTTGGTGTTACAAGGAGTTTTGTTAGTGTCACGTTCAACTGCGACCCACACATAATAATCAAGAGAGTTGCAATTTGGGGAGTTAGATGGCCAGATGTTAGGGGTGATGTGGTCGCAGCAATTGTCTGGGTTCTTCTGCCAGGTATAGGGTCTTCCAGCAGCCAGCTCCTTTACCCAGGGCAGCACTACTTCCCACAGGCGCCTGATGTAGGCCTCCGTGTTAAGTCTGAGGCCATGTGGGAAGATGAATGGAGGCATAACGTCGCCTTCACTAATGATCACTTCAAACACCATAAAACTGACGGGATGTTTGATTTTTATCACTCTCGATACATCTCCTCAGATTGCACTGTCCTCGGATTGACACGCAAACACACTGAAATGTTCGTATCGAAGTTTCCGGCGCGTTTGCCAAGCAGTACAGCATGTCGCTTCCAAATTTCTGGCAGAGTGAATTGCGTCATGGTGCTGTTTTTCTCACAGACGGTGCCCAACTAACCCTACTATACTGTGTAGTCAACAAAATCAAAAAGAAACAATGCGCACGCGCGAAACTTAAAATATAAAAGGACGCCAATTTACCCATCGTATCCTGTGTGTGTGTGAGAGAGTATGCGTGTGTTTGTGTGTGTATCAGTGTTTGTCCCCCTACCGTTGCTTGACAACCGATGCTGGTGTGTTTACGTACCCGTAACTTACCGGTTCGACAAAAGTGGACGATAAGGATTAGGGTTAGGGTTAGGGTTAGGGTTAGGGTTAGAGTTAGGCTTACAAACAATCAATCCTGGGGTCGACATATTGGTTCGGAGAGCAAACGATTCAGCCAGCTTGCTGCCGAATAATTGAGATATAATGAAAACAATTTTTTTTATCAATAAATGAAACTCTGCGTAAATTATATATTTCTCAATATATGAGTTAATATTCTGCCAAGCTCGACTTTTCCTTTCGTCCCTTCGAAGTCGATATAATAAGAAGTACCATTTGAGCGCCCACCTCACCCGGAATTGCTGACCTTGTGCCAAAATTTGAAACCAATATATGAGCCAACATTGTCTTTGCAAATTTACATTCTTTCATAAAGACTTCGATTATCATTGTAACACAATTTACGTGTCATCCAATCAGCTTTTTCTTTTTTTCAACGACCTCCTTTAACTACTCAAAGATTTGGTATTTCTATTGGATCATCTAGCATCAACTATATAATTTAAATGCACGCTTTTCTAATAAGCGACATTTGAATTCTATACATTTTGAGTTACCAAAGTTAATAGAAATGGTAAAACAAAATATTGGTTTCAAATTTTAGTACAAGTTCAGAAAGATCAGAGGAAGTGTTAAGTGGATTACATCGACCCAAGTGCTCAACTGGTACTTATTTTATAGACCCCGAAAGAATGTAAGTCAAAATCGACCTCGATAGAAAAAAGAACTCAGAACTTAAGACGGACGAAAAGCCGCTAAGCATTTTTCCCGGCGTGCTAACGATTCTGCCAGCTTGCCATCCTATTGGTGAAATATTAAAGCATATTTTGTATAATTTGACTTGTTTAATTCTAAAATATTACTTTATACTTTATTATATTTTATATTGCAGTTCTTCAAATTTTGGTAAGAAATGTAACAGTTTGTTTGCATCCTATGAAGTATATATGTACGTATGTATGTTTTTTCTTTGAGTTATATTTAAGTTCTTTTTAAGGAAGTTCATATCGGTCGCTAACAAAGAAACAAGACTTCTAAAATGAAGAGATTTTCCGGTGTTTGTAAATAAGTGGTTGGATAGATGTAAAGGTTGAGCTGTGGATGTATACACCCAAGAGTGTGTATTTATTTGTCTAAAATATCTCAAATGGAGAATCTCTGGAATGTCTTACAAATTTTCACTGTGCAACTAATGGAAAAACCTAGTATTTCTAAGTTTTTGTCTAAATATGTAGCTCCATAATCTAACGCAACTATGATGAGTGGTACAAATGAAAATATATAGTCAGGGTATAAGAGCTGCATGTTCTGCATTAATTCACTATAAATGTTCTCTTTTTCATAGACTTTTGTGCATGACTTTTATTCCCTATCCCACAGAACAATATCATGTCTGTTATGTTTGAGCCGAATTGATGTTTTTACTGGAGTTATCTATCAGTATTTCTTGATTTTAGAGGTGTGAATACACGCTAGTTCTGACATGCCTTTGATGTATACGTCAGGAAAATCCTTCCTGCGGATAGTGTTGTAAATAGTCTTTGCAACTATATCATGACTCAGGGGAAGGTAATATCTCGTAGACATTTTGAGGCAAGCCGACAATCTTTATCGCAACGTGGAGGTTTAGTGGTATCTTTGTCCCTCTTGTTTATCAGGTATTTAGCAGCTATATCCTGTTCCAGGATAGCGAAGGTATATCCTTCAAGGTGAGATGTAATGTTTCTATTGCAGGTCCAGGAGAGGTTTCTCATTCAATCGCAGGCCAGTAGAGTCTCCTTTGAGTTGCATGAGACAGATGTATTCTCAGAGTGCTTGCTCAGTAGATCTTCTCCAACTCTGATGTCGTTACTCTCACTTTTCAGTATGCATGGAATGAACTCATTTTTTCTTTACTGTTCAGAAGGTGTTGTCTGAGTAATACATTCAAGGGTTGTTTGGACGGACCTTATGCATCTATCGCCATCACTTCGTCTTATATAAATTCTAACGGTATCACTTAATGTGGAATTTGCTAGTAGTGGTCAGTACCTTCATTGTTTTGATGTCCATGCTGCGTATCTCATTGAGTGTCCAGTCCGGTATTCCAAATGTTGCCACTAGTAATATAACTTCTAAAGCATTGAAATATAATCTTGTTAGACGTAGATAGCTTTGAGTTTCATATTTTCTTGCATCTACAAAAGCATTCTTTTGTTATTCTGGCTTTAGTCACAGCACTAATGTATACAACATTCTCATCGATTCCGAGACAGCTGTAGTTTTCATCATTTGGAATTGGAGAGATAGACAAGCCGTTGATGTACATGTTCCCTGTCTGGTCGACCGTCTTTCCTCAGATAATTATTATAAACGAGCATTTATCTTGCCCTATGTCTCGTGAGTACGTTGGGACTAGCTCTAATTGTCATTTTGATGTTGTTCATGTACCAGAGTATAACTGTAGGTCATCAACAAAAGCTATGTGGGTGATATTCTTTTCTGTATATCCCAACATGCAACCTTGGCATTTTATTAACAGGGCTGACAAGGGATTCACTGCCAGTACAAACAACTTTACAGATATATATTATCACCATAGAATATGCCTGTTGATAGATAAATTCTGTATGTAACAATAGGTGTTGCTTCAGTAGTTGTCGATGATAGCTGTATACGCCATGTTGTGGTCAGTTTTTCAATGGTATTCACTATAGCGGCTGTTACATTGACAAGGTGTGATAATTTTGCTATCCATAAGTAAGGGACAGGTTGGAACGCTTTCATGTGGTCTAGCCATTTGCTAAGAGATTGCAACGTTATTTCACTTCCTTGAGGACAGCTTTGTTGAGAAGTAGCTGTTTAGCACAGCCTCCGACTCTTCTCTATTCTCCTGCCTATCCTTCAGTTATCATACCATTTGTCTGACAGTGGAGTTGGAGGAACATGTTCAAAGAACCTGTCTAGTTTCTACATAGCATTCAAGATTGCTATGGACCTATATTTTTCCGTCACGTGAGTCTCTTTGTTTTGGGGGATAAGTGTAGTCCGTGCAACCGTCAGCCAATCTGGTATAACTAGTTCAGCATCCATTGCTTTTTGAACAGAGTCGTGCAATTTCCCTGTAAAACGCAAGCCTTTTATACTAGTAGCCTACTATCAAATCTCCGCAATGTGGAGTTCTATTCAGCAGTTCCATAATGACCGTCGGAATTGTTTCGCTGTGATGTCATATATCTTGACAGAGACCTTTACACAATACTCACTTTGTAGTTCGTTTAACCATGCTGCATCGAAATTGTGTTCTTCGTTCACATCCCAGATTCCCACCAGAATGACACTAGGCCTTCCTGGGAGTAAGCATTCACTACCTTGATACTATCTCCTTTCATACTACGATATATTGCGTGTGGCCTTTGGGCAAAATTGTAGTTGATCAGTTTTCGTTGATGTAATATTTTACAGTAACAAAGTTCTAAACTTACCGTTTGTGGCTGATCAGTTCGCCTATGAGTGTTTCTGAGCGGCGGTTGCCATACAATTTGGAGAATCTATCTTGCAGTCGTAGCCGGTGATTCGTGAATTCGTTTTTCTCTTTGCATTTGACGATAGTGTCCAGCTGTCCTATCTTTTTCCTGAGTTCGTTGATGTTAATTAACAGGGAAATAATCCGTTTTAGATCAGTACTAATCACTTGGATCAGTCTCATTTACTCCCATCTGTTGGTGCAGCACAATATAGTTACTGTAGCACAATATAGTTACTGTAGCACAATATAGCAGGACATACATTGTCCAAAAACTGGGAGCTTGAATTTGTGTCGTTCTCCCGCAATTCCGTTGATGGCTAATAACATCAGGTCGGTGGGGGGGGGGGGGTTCAGATCGTGTTGGTATCACTCTCTCATTTAGTGCCTTATGTATGTAAGAAATGAAGTTCTGCTTGAACTTCGATGCAAGCTCTAATTTTAGTATTACATAGTTCTCACTTGTTTTTGTGGGATCATAAGCGGTTACCACAAGTCCGTGTAGTGGTTGGGGTTTGTTACTTTTGTCTTCGTCGTGTTTCTTGTTGTTTATAGTCTCTTCGAGGAAAAGGTTTGCTGAGCTGTTAACACGAATATTATCATTTCTGCATTTTGGCTGAGTGGTAAGAAGTTTCTCAACCACATGGTTCCGGGTTCAGTTCCACTACGTGGCACTTTTGGCAAGGTGTCTTCTACTATAGCCTCGGGCCAACCAAAGCCTTGTGAGTGGATTTGGTAGACGGAAACTGAAAGAAGCCCGTCGTATATATATATATTTAT
>NC_068996.1:599408-605477 GCF_001194135.2 Octopus bimaculoides | reverse complement strand
TATATATATATGTATGTATATATTTGTCTGTGTTTATCCTCCACCATCGCTAGACAATCGATGTTGGTGTGTGTACATTCCCGTAACTTAGCGGTTAAGCAAAAGAGACTGATAGCATGAGTACTAGGCTGCCAAAGAATAAATCCCGGGGTCAATTTATTCGACTAAAAGCAGTGCTCCAGCATTGCTGCAATCAAATGAGTGAAATAAATAAAAGAAAAAAGAAAATACTCTCGTGCCGATAAGTACACAGGCGCAGCTCCACAAGCACGTGCTATCAAGTTCAGATCCACTGCATGGTGCCTGGGCCAAGTATCTTCTACTATAGTCCCGAACCAGCCAAAGCTCTGTGAGTAGATTTGATAGTCAAAAACTAAAAGAACCCTGTCGTATAAGCACATTGTGTGTGATTCTGTATGCGTGTGTCATTGTTCCACCCACCGTCACCACTACCACCACTGCCGCCGCCGCCGCCACCAAAACCACCACCACCACCACAGTTTGTTCGACTAGATCCTTGAGAACGGTGGCCCAGCATGGCTATTGTCTAGTGACTAAGCTAACTATACCACCAACCTTGCAGAATAAAAAAAACAAGAGCTGTCAAAGGGTTGATGAACCCAGGCGAATCAACGGCCATCCATTTACAGGGATATACAAACCTGAGGATTTGGAAAATTCTGGTTTGGTGTCCTGATGCGCGTTTACCCAACAGGGTAGGTTGGGTGCTAAATGTTTATAGGACTCTTAGCCATGGCGGAGGCAAATGCAGAACTAATAGAAAAGCCTCAGGCAGGCTGTTCATTGAGGTATGTTTGTGGAAAACACTGGCACCATTTTTCTCCTGTGAGCATTTTGAAGAAGTGTGGTGGTCGTTCACATGCCTTCACCACTGGATGAAAACCAACTCAACTGGATAATCTACTATATTTACCTTTACTGGTTTCAGCCAGGGGACATGCTGGAGCAGCGTTATTAATACACACACACACACACACACACACACACACACATAACTTCACAAAATCTGAAGCATTCAAAACTCTTTTGGATGGAGAATGAAACTGGATGTTAAATGGGGTTCAGATATATATAATAACTGAAGTGCAATTCTATGCTATTCGCTGAAAAAGAAAAAAAACATGAAACAAAATTATTTAGTTTTTCTTCTAAACTTTATAATTATGACTAACAGAAATAGTTCATCTTCAAACGGTTAAAGTTTCTGTCATTTCAACAACAAACGTTAAGTATGTCATATAGATAAAGACTTTCATCTAGAACTGCTTCTTTTGCATAATTCGAATTTAATTTTACTTTTAGATATGCATAGAATTAGATTTTGACGTTGAAATGTATATTTTATTGATAAATAAGGAAACTTTAAGTAAACATATTCTAGGAAAAATAAATTGTTAACCCTTGAGTATAATCATTCTCTACCATTAAAGGGTAATATCCAAGCTATCACACAGTAGTTCAAGCCTTCCTCGCTGAAATCGAATTTCAAATTCTGGTAATTTGATGTTAAAAATTACTATCTCCGATCAATTACTCTCAAATGCACCCAGTTTTGAAACTATTAACCAACAGCAAAGAGTTGAATAACTACATCGTTTTTCTCCTATAAAACATCATTCTCTAAGCACGCAACACCATTGTCCACTAAAACCAAGCCATTTGGATAAAAACACTCCAACCTTCTGTTCGGCATTAGCACACATCCCAAAGATTCGAATGAAACTAACGATATCATGTAGATCTCATTGAATTTCAAACCGCAGTCACTCATATAGAAATGAAGAAAATCATTCACTCAAGAAATTCCGCCCCTACAAAATGATTGGGTCAAGAACATATATTGCTTGTTTGAAGACTTATAACTTAAAATTCTGTAATTCAAACTTTACAACCTTAAAGTTTTTAGAATTATTGAGAATCAGAGTAATTCTCAATAAATTACTTAATTCTTTATACTAAAAACAGAATGAAATTCTGCTGTATAAAAAATATTCTAGCCACCCCCAAGAATATAATAATTTAATGGAACTCAATTTCATCGAAGCATTTCAGCAAATCAGCTAATTTTCAGCGGCTCGGCTAATTACATTGGTCAGCAAGTATTTTTCATGAAGCATATGTGAAGGTGTACTTAGTGTAGTTTTTAATACTGATTTCAAATATACAATTAGTTTTTTGACATTACTTACAGTTTTCATGATGAGAAAGTTTTTTGGTTTTAGTTCATGCATTATATAGAAATTGCAATTAATGACGTGTACACATGCATTTCATTTACTTCATGGAAACATACCTTTGAAATAAACTACATTATTAATTGCTGCATAGTTCAGATGCAATATCTCATCATCTTAACTTAACCAATCAAGTTTTCTCTGATGAAATAGGTATTTCAGCATCTCAAATTGTCCGGTCATAACTGGTCTGATGAAATATTTCATCATCTCAAATTCAATACAAGTATAGCCGTTTTGCATCTATTTCCTCACTTGTTTTACAATGTCAACAATGTCAAGACAGTGTAGAAATCATCCTGATGTGCTTTGTTATGTCAGTGGACAATTTATTGTGAAAGCGCACAATCACCAGAGATCAAGAAGATTTATAAGCTATACTTTGACTGTCCTCTTGGAGATCAGGACAAGTTATGGGCACCACATTTTATCAGCTCAACTTGCTCAAATGGCTTACGTGACTGGTTCATTAAGAAGAAGTCCATGCCTTTTGCCGTTCCAATGATATGGAGGGTGCCGAAAGACCATTTTAATGACTGGCATTTTTGCAAAGTAAATGTCACAGGATTTTCTATGAAGAATAAACACAAAATTGTCTATCTCAATTAGGATCCTGTAATGAGACTAGAGCCTCGCAAGTGAAGTCTGCTAATTCCAGTTCCACCAGTTGCTACTGAAACATCAGATGATGATGCTGACTGTCACGATAGTGCTGCGGGGGGAAATTACGTGGCTGATGACGATAGCTTTGAACCTTAGAAATGTTTCCAAGCTGAACAGAATGGCCTTGTCAGAGACCTATCCCTCTCAAAAGATAAAACAGAACTGTTGGCATCAAGAATGAAGGAGAAATATCTGCTAGAGCACGGTGTTCGTATAACTTATTTTCGGCAGAGAAATGTGGTTCTACAAACATGTTTTTCTGTTGAAGGCCCGCTTTGCTTTGCAGTAACATCGATGGACTTTTCGAATGTTTATCACAAATTCATGATCCTGCAGAGTGGTGTCTGTTTATTGACTCTTCAAAACGAAGTTTAAAAGCTGTACTTTTCCATAATGGTAATTTGAAGCTCTCCATTCCTATTGCACATTCCGTTCATCTTCGCGAATCATATGAAAATATGGAACTTTTACTCATGGAAAATATGTGGAGATTTAAAAGTCATTTGAATGTTAATGGGAATGCAGTCAGGTTTCACAAAATACTGTTGTTTGTTTCTTGTGTCTATGGGAGAGTCGGGTAACTGACAGACATTATTCCGAATCTAACTGGCAGACAAGAACATCATACCAGCCAGGACAGTCTAGCGTCAAGAATACACCTCTTGTAGATCCATGTAATGTCCTATTGCCTCCTTTGCGCATAAATCTTAGATTGATGAAATAATTTGTAAAGACACTAGGGAAGAGAAATGCCAGAGGGTTTGAGTATATTGTATATTTCCTAAATCACACAGGCGAAGTTGAAAGAGGGTATCTTCATCGGACCCCCAAATTAGAGAAGTACTCAACTTCAAGACAACACTGGATGAACTGGAACTGCCTGGAATGCTTTCAATTGGATCTGTGAGGATTTCTTGGGCAACAAAAGGGCAATGGACTTCAAGGATGGTATCAAGAATCTTCCGAAATGCTACTCAGCAATAGGTTGTCGCATGTCACTGAAAGTTCGCTTCTTGGACTCCCATCTGGATTTCTTCGCAGCTAACCTTGGAGCAGTGTCTGATGAACACAGTGAAAGATTTCACCAAGACATTAGTGCTATGGAGAAATGGTACCAAGGCATCTGGAATGACAGTGTGCTGGTTGACTACTGCTGAACACTTTACCGTGATCAACCAGTTCAGGAACACCGCAGGAAATCCAAATCCCAATGTTTCTAACCCTGTTGTTCTAACTTTGTTTTGTCTGTCCCATTTTTTTTTTTTTTTTTTTTTTTTTTTTTTTTTTTTTTTTTTGTATTCAGTCTTTCTAGAATGATAGTGAGGATTTTTAACTCAATAAACCCATTTACTTCCTCAGAATAATAGTACTTATTTATTACATTAATGATTTCATATATACAAATATGTAAATATTTGCATTTATAACCTGAAAAACTGATACGTGCTGCATACAAATGGAGTGAAATTTTGAAATAAGCATAAAAAACTAATCTAAAAAAGTTGGTTTGCATTCATAATGAGTATAATACATTTAATTTTGTTGACCAGTGTTATTACATAGGTATTCACGTTCGCAATGTATTTCAAGACTAAATATAATCTGCATAAAATATCAACTAACCAAGAACACGTTGAAGAGTACAGTGCAATCCAACCTATAAACCAATCGTGAAAATATATAGTCTGTAGAAGAAACATACTTCTACCCCCAAAGTAATGTAAAGTATTCAATAAAAATGACTTAAGAATATATTCTACTGCATAAAACTTCATGCAAAATCTATAATGGTCTCGTATATCTTTAACTCCAACATCATTAGTTACAACATCAACTCAAATATTTATCAGGTCGTCTGTAAGTGTAAACTTCAAGATATTATTTGCCACACTATAGTAGAAACAATTTATTTATGCCCTGCAATAGTCCTACTGCGAATTAAGTTTCAATCAGTATTCATACATTACTAATAATTAAAACAGTAGCAATGCATTACTAACGCATTACTTTCAAATAACTTAAAATTGAAAAGGAAAAAAAAAAGGAAGATAAATTGATTTTAACAAATCTTATAGAAGCAATAAAAATTTTTGTTAACAGGCAGCTTCGAAATCCTCTGTGCAAAAATAAATCTATATGCTTTTCCAATTGATGACATTGGAAATTTATAGCTTTCTTACGTTTCAAACATTTGACCTCTCATAACAGGTAGCAACTCTACATTTACTACTTCATAAGGATTCCAACTAATGAACTATTATTCAATGAACATTTCTCTCTGTATCACTTCATAAACTTGAACCACCAATTTTATTTTATATATTCTCCTCATATGTAACTGATTAAAATTTGCTTCGACCTTAAACTTTTGATTTTTGAGACATTGTACTAAATTGACACTTCACCATTGAACGAAACACCTTGAAAATTATAAATCTGAATATGTTTCTTTACTGCAACTCACAACTATAAAATTTATTACCTCTTTCACACCGCTTTTATATCTTCAATATCCATGCATGTTTCATCTTTTTTCATTATTCGTTATATACTACCAGCTAGACTGCATTTGCAATTTTTTACACTAACGGATATCATATTAAGTGATACCTTCTTATCATAAGCAGTTATTTGTTGAAATGAAATGCGTATAATTAGACTCATTCCAATAATGTATATAAGAATAACATTTTCTGCAATTCATTATCAAGTTGAGACAGACTATCTTCATGCAATTTGATAAAACTCAACAATTATCATAATATTCAAAGTCATTTTTTTCTTTATAATGTAAAAATAACATATACACAATATAAATTTCTCATTCTCAAACTAAATCTATTTCTTCATGAAATCTCATTACACATCTACTAATAGCTTGTGTGATTACTTTTAAAACAATAACATAAATATTATTTTCTGAAGACATTAAAAATTATGCATTCTTATTCTAACATACAAACTTCATCGAATTATCTTCCAGCTTTCATAACAACACTCCAATGATAACGATATAATTAGATGATTGTGGATGTAGCACACGAAACTTTGAAATCTAAATGTCTCAGACAGATATGTATATATATATATATATATATGTGTGTGTGTGTGTGTGTGTGTGTGTGTGTGAGTACGCGCATACACGTTCATT
>NC_068996.1:592832-593574 GCF_001194135.2 Octopus bimaculoides | reverse complement strand
TAGATACGATCTCGACGACCCGATGCGGTTTGTCCATGTCCACATTGGCGCATTCGGGTAATCGAGTCGGTACCTGTCAGACAGTTGAAAGCGTCTGAGCAGGTCTTTGAGGCATTTGCATCCCCGTCTATTCCTATCTCTGCCCACATAGTCTAGATGCGTGTCCAAGGTAGCATTCCAATCCCCCACTAAAAGTAAAGGACGAGACGTTCCTAGGAATACTTCTAGACGTCGAAAGAAATCCGGCCTACCTGTTAAAGGTGGTGCGTATACTGATATGAGTCGAAAAGCACACCCATCGCTGCCATCGACATCCAGAACAACCAATCTACCCTCCGGGTCTATGAATACTGTTTTTACTTCGAGATCCAGACACTTGCGAAAGAGTACCGCCGTGCCACAACCCCCCATTCTCGGCAGACAGGGAGAAAAATAAATGTTAAACTGTCTGCCAAACATGGACAATAGGGCCCGCGGATCATGGAGTCTGGTCTCGCTTATGGCTATGATTTCTAGTTTATGTGACTTTATGTCATTTAGGAGGTACCCTTGTTTCCAAGGGGACCCCAAGCCACGCGCATTTACACAACCAATCTTGAGCATCATTTTGATTTGAGTGTTAAAGTTTTATAAAGAGAGTCACTTACCGTTTGAGAGTTTTTGTGTCTCCTCCTTCGGGTTTTCTTCGAGGAGATCACTATATAGTTTTTTCGCCAGGTATTTTTGGCATTTGCCAACTGCC
>NC_068996.1:586479-590677 GCF_001194135.2 Octopus bimaculoides | reverse complement strand
ATATATATATATATATATATATATATACCTCCAGGCAACATCTAGTACCAGCACCATCACAATGTCAGTACCGTTTTCACATCAAGCATCACGCATATCACCCTAGTAACTATCCCTATAATACACGACCAACAACCAAACTACCACAACTGCCATCCACCACGACCAGCAACAACAACAGTATTACAACAATACTACAACAATACTACAACTCTATCACTACTTCTAATGCTACAACTATATCTAAAAAGACAACACATCACTTGGTCCCTAACCGCTCTACGACAAACCGGCCCTGTTTTTCGATATCGTCGGACACAGCGTTTAATGGCTGCCCTCTTTACCCCCTCCTACCCTCGCCTCGTAGACATATTTTTTGCTTGAAGGAAGAAGGTGCGGTGGGTTTGAAGTGGCTCGATGTGGGAGAAAAGTGGGCTTCCCAACCATATCCCCTCACATAACCGCACCTGGATGGAAGGAAGCGGAAGAAACGGTGGGAGAGGGAAGAGGAAAGGAATAAGAGAGAGAGAGTGAGAGGGAATGAGAGGAGAGAGAGAGAGAGAGAGGGGGGGGGAAGAGAAGTTGATATGGCTTCAAATGAATGTATTCATGTTAAACACAGCAAATATCATTGTGTGTGTGTGTGTGGGTGTGCATGTATCCTTCAGTGTATGGGATGTATATGTACATATACAATAAATATTATCACTGTACGAATATGTATGCACTTATATATGCATATATAAAAGCAAATAAGTATATATATATATATATATATATATATATACTTATTTGCTTTTATATATGCATATATAAGTGCATACATATTCGTACAGTGATAATATTTATTGTATATGTACATATACATCCCATATATATATACATAGACACACTAAAACATAGGCGTAGTCACATGTGCCTGCCTATTTGAGAGAACATATGTTTTGCGAAGACATGTATATACGTGTGCGCGTGGTAGTGTTATGAAGGCGGTTGGGGATTGTAATGACGGCAATGGTGGTAACGGCGGCGGCGGCGGTGGTGGCGGCGGTGGTGGCGGCGGCGGTGGAGACGTTGAGTGACTGTAGCTGTGTTGTTAGTGATAGTGATGGACATATGCCTAGTGGTGTTAGTGATTCTGATAGAGAAGTTAGGGATGGCAGCCATCGAGGTAGTGAGGGTGGCATTGATGATGGTAGAGGCATACATTATGGTGGAGTTAATGGTGGCGGTGGTTAGTAGTGGTGGTGGTGGTGGTGGTGGGGTAGCGAAAGCCACATAAATTTGACGAGTGGAAACGCTAATTAAACACGACGGCAAAACATTATCCGAAAATCCCAAACAGACACTGATGCATACAAACATACATACACACATATACACATACATGCGTGTACATATATATGTTTATGCAAATATGCACATATATACATTCATACATATATGTGAGTATATATATATGTGCGTGTGCGTGTGTGTGTATGTGTGTGTACATAGATGCATGAACACACACACACACATACATATAGACACATATTCTCATACATATATACGCACAAAGAAATATTTTTATAAGTGTGTGATGTACACATATGTTAATCATAAGTAAACTTACGTATGAACGTCAATTTATATCATATATATATATGTGTGTGTGTGTGTGTGTGTGTGTGTGTGTGTGCGTGCGTGTGTGTGTGTGTGCATGTGTGTGTGTATGTATATATATTTATGTATGTATATATATATATATATATGTATATATATATTCATATACATATTCATATATATGTATATATACATGTATATATGCGTATATATATATATATATATATAGATGTATTTATACATATATATATATATATACATATACAATATATAATATATATACATACACTATATACATGCACAAACATACATATATACATATATATATATACACATACATATGTACATACGTACATGTATCTAATGTATGTATAATGTGTATAGTTTCTCAAAAATACTTCTAATTATAAGTGTATGAATGAACGCGGTAATATATGTACATATGTGTGTGTGTGTGTGTGAGTTTCTAGAAAGTGCACATGCGATTATTTCAAGATATATATATGCATGGACACAAACGCACGCGCACACTCACACACACAAACATACACACACACACACACACATACAAACACACACATACAAAGACACACATATATATATACATGCGCGCACTCACGCACACACATACATGCATACATACATACATACATACATACACATACATTCTTTTGTTCTTTTACTTGCTTCAGTCACTTCACTGCAGCCATTCTGGAGCACCGCCTTGAAGGGTTTTAGTCTAAGAAATGAACCCCAGGACACATTATTTGTAAGCCTAGTATTTATTCTATCGGTCTCTTTTGCCGAACCGCAAGTTTACGGGGACATAAACACATCAACATCGGTTGTCAAGCGACGGCAAGGGAACACTTACACACACACATGTACATGTGTGTGTGTGTGTGTGTGTGTGTGTGTGTGTGTGTGTGTGTGTGTGTGTGTGTACGACGGGCTTCTTTAAATTTCCGTCTACCAAATCCACTCAGAAGGCTTTGGTCGGCTTTGGGCTATAGTAGAAGACACTTGCCAAAGATTCCACACAGTGGGATTGACCTGTAGTTGGAAAGCTTCTTACAACGTCAGTATGTATTCATAAAATGCTATCGAGGCTCTACATTCTCTGCAGCTTCCGCAGGCACCACCAACATGGGAAGTTCTCACTTTTATCATTAATGATGCGAAACCGAGTAATGCCATCTGGTTGATAACTGATGAAGAATTAGGGACCCTCTATGTCTGTCCCTCGTCCGGTTCTACAGTATATGCATACGTTGTTTATCTGTCGTTGTTCATTTAGAATGCATTTTTTTCCATTTATTATACACACATTTACATACATATTATACGCGCAAGAACAAGCACACACATGTACTCTTGTACAACTGAGAGACAAGGAAGTGTTAAAAATATAAATGTATGTATTCACGTATGCATAGATGTGTGTATTCGTCTGTGTTTGCCTGTGTGCGAGTGTGTGTATGCATGTATATGTGGAAAGATACATTGACAGACAGACAGACAGACAGACAGACAGACAGACAGACAGACAGACAGACAGACAGATAGATAGATAGATAGATTGATAGATAGATAGATACTTTGAAAAATAGATCGATAGGTGGTTAGATCTGTAGCTATAGATATTAGCACTCCGTCGCTTACGACGACGAGTGTTCCTGGTGATCCGATCAATGGAGCCTGCTCAAGAAATTAACGTGCAAGAGGCTGAGCACTCCACAGGCACACGTTACCCTAACGTAATTCTCAGGGAGATTCAGCATGACACAGAACGTGACGAGGCTAGCCCTTTGAATTACAGGCACAACTCAATTTTCTTGGATTGGAGCAACGTGAAATAGAGTGTCTTGCTGAAAGACTCAATGCGCCGCCATAATCCGAACTCACGATGTGAGGATCGTGAATTGAGTACGCGAAGTACTAAACCACAGGCCTTGACCTATATTGATATATGCACATTCATACGCATCTATATTTATAAACAGATACATACTTATATTTAAGGCTTCGTCTTTACGTTCTGAATTTAAATTCTGCCGAGATTCACTTTGCTTTCATCCTTTTGGAGTCGATAAAATAAGTTTTGGTTGAGCCCTGGAGCCGATGTCATCGATTAGTCCATCCCTCAAAATTGTGTGTACTGTGCCTATACTAGAAATATTTAATAATCCATCATCAACATCATCATCATCATCATCATCATCATCATTATCAGTGCATGCCATCAAAGTGACACTAGAGTAAAATACACGAAGGCCAGTATACCCATCATGACTACCCGTCTGATAAGGGTACACCAGGCACATGCATCATAATTATATGTGCGCGACATAGTGATATCATGTCAAGATAAACAGCGCATGGTCTTGCAGGTGGAGCCCAGTTAGAATTTTTTCTTCAAGTCAAGTAGCCTTTCCCACTCAAAAGGTCCTTGAATAAGGATTGTTTAAGGATGTTGAGCAAAACGCCCATGTTTCCAAAGGTGAATTATTCAAAGCCCAAAGAATTCCTCTCAACAGACGGCTATGATGCTCCCCCACTACTTCTGCTCGTGATCAGAGATGTACATATCATC
>NC_068996.1:585420-586469 GCF_001194135.2 Octopus bimaculoides | reverse complement strand
TGTTGAGCAAAACGCCCATGTTTCCAAAGGTGAATTATTCAAAGCCCAAAGAATTCCTCTCAACAGACGGCTATGATGCTCCCCCACTACTTCTGCTCGTGATCAGAGATGTACATATCATCAGCCACCAAGGGACATGCTCAACTGGTTAAGGTCAAACAACTGACAAGCAAATCTGTGGTATTGAGCAAAATATTTGCTGTAGCCCATATCTTTATACCAAGACAAAACAATGTACATGATAATCAGTTAAGATCAGAAGCCATAAGAGCCACTATTAGTACTGCATCAGGGCATTTATTATTATTGTTGTTGTTGTTGTTTTTGTTGTTCAATATCTGCTAGTTTCAGGCAAATTTCTACAGCATCACGAGCAACATCTGGAGTGTGTGCAGCATTGTATGTGTGTGTGTTTTTTTTTTTTTGGGGGGGGGGAGTGCAATCTCTTCCCGGTATTGCATTGCGTCAGTTTCTCTTGTTATGGTGTCTGGTGCAATGTCTCGTTAGTATTTGTACTGCGTGTTTTGTGTTTAATACATCGGGTATTCAGCTTGCTGGTGGTTGTTTGTTTCGTTGGATATTTGCTATATAGAGTGTGTCACGTGTTTGTGGATTGTTTTGTTTAGGTTGTATTATTGAATTGATAGCGTCGTGCGTAAGATGTGGGCTGTTCCTAGCAGGGCTATTTTCTGTATTATGTGTAGTTTTGAGGGTTCAGGTATAGCGTCTACGTTTTTCTTCATATGATTTTTTTTTTTATCATGCCTAATGCTCCAATTACTATTGACATTGTTTTCACCTTTATGCGCAACATCTTGAATACGTCAGTTTGAGGGCTTTGTACTTTGACAATTTCTCCATTTCTTTCTGGGCACTACTTTGGTCGGAAGGTAATGCAATGTCTATCAGTAATCAGGTATTCCCCGCCCCCAGTCCTTGATTACTATATCTGGAGGATTAGATTTTATTTCTTTGTTAGTTTGAACCGGCATATCCCAGACGATTGTGGCCTGGTTGTTGTCATTTACCTTTTGTGTGTGTGTGTGTGT
>NC_068996.1:582492-585337 GCF_001194135.2 Octopus bimaculoides | reverse complement strand
TGTGTGTGCGTGTGTGTATGTCTTTGACCATTTCTGCTATGTTGTCATCTGAGATCAGTTTATCAGTGTAGTTTGCTTCTGTTTCGTATTTTGTCGCCTCCTTGTGTGTACAGAGAAATGTGTTTTCTTTTTCTCGTGTTGCTTTATCACGTGTAGAAGTCGTTCACTTTTTGTTTTTAAGTACTTTTCTTGACCAACCGTCGTTATGTCTTTTAGTAGTTCTCTATGTGTGATCAGGCCATGGCCTCCTTCTGATCGGGTAGATATATTCTGTATGCGTCTGCTTTGGGGTGATGACATTGGAATATTGTTAATAATTTTCCTGTTTTTCTTTGTCAGTTTTTAAATTCCCTGATCTTCCACCATGTTGAAGCTGTAGTTTATGAGTGGTATGACTACAGCAACAACATTAATAACAATAGCCTTTTCTTTATTGGCCACTAGGGCCGAATACAAAACAAGGGACGAATGGGGCTTAGCACAAAAATACGTAAATACAATAAAAACAAGAGCAATTAACAGCAAAAGTTGTTGTCGTTGTTGTTGTTGTTATTTTCCAATTGAATTGCATTTTATTTCATCTTCCGACCAGATCTCAACCAGAGACCTAAGGCACGTATATATGAGATGGAAAAAAAAAAACCTTCTTGAGAACGTGGACGGTTGATGACAAAACAACTTTTTGCGTCTCATAGATTGTTGGCTTCCTTGGGTTCTGATCAAAAAATTTGTCAGTACTTTTCTTGATCATTTCCATGGTACCTACATCAACTGGGATAGCTTTCGCTTTTAACTACCATGTCCTAGATATCTCAATCCCAAAGTCCTTATGTTTCGGCAGTTTTTCAAATTCCTTTGCTGCGATGTTTCTATTAGTAGGCTTTGTCAAATCAATTAACAGGCATGTTTTTGCTTTAGGTCTTTGGTGACGATGTCTGATCTTTTAACATTTATTTACTTGTATGTATTCCATAATCCCATAGAATGGCAACATTCTCTCCCTCAGTGACTGGCCCTGAATGGTGTTCATACCAGTTCTTAAAGTGCAGGATACCATAATGATGGCATATTCTTTAGTGCAAGTATTGGCCAACTCGATCATGCATGGTTTTATATTATATAGGGGCAAAGACTGAGCAATCGACAACAAAGTGATCAATACTCTCAAGTTTGTCACCGCAGAGCCTACACTTTGTGTCTACCTCATTGTGTGACATTAGCTTGATATAATAGTTCGGGGTGAGGAGACTCTGATCTTGTGCGGCTAGGATAAATCCTTCTGTTTCGACTTTCAAACCAACACTCTGCAGCCACTGATTGTTTCTTATATCCACATCAGCTTCACCGAACTCTTTTGGAGCATTGCAAATGCAATGGGTTTTCATGCCACAATCTTGATATTTCCTTCAAACTTTCCTGCTTCACTTTTGTTTTGCACTTCTTGCTGCCTTTGTGGGTGGTGTGTCTGCCTTATCATAATGACAGTCAGGGAGGTTAAGCTTTTCTGTATTTATATGCCTCTCTTGAGACTGAGTGCAGTTTCTTACTCTATTCATGTTGCCCTGTCAACTGTATTATTCAGTCGCTGTAATTTTGAATGTACACTTAAAGTCCTATCGTGGTCATTTCATTTTATACGACGTTTCGAGTTGGTTTACGCCTCTGCCGCCTTCCTTTTGTGGAAGATAGAGCCTGTGGACGTCTGATTTTGGGTGGTGCATCCTGTTTAGTATCAACAGTGTTTTTGGTCTTCATGCCCATACGCTGGAGATCACTCAGATTCCAATTGATGACATTAAGGCTATACTTATCAATTGGTACCGCCAGGAAGTCTATAGCTACAATTCTGTTCTGCGAGTTCAGCTCAGTATTCAGGGCCATTCTGATAATATTCTTTCTTGATCTCTTACATTAATCCGTGTTGAATCCCATTCGTGAATCCCAAGATATTTTTGGAAGCGTTTTTGATCCGGGTCCTTGGCAGGTGTTTCATGATGAAGTTGGGTCGTGGTCTTAGCTCTCAGTTTACCACGTTTGAACGAAGCTTTTGCTCATTTGTCAAGGCCAGATTCCATATTGATGTTATCACTGAAGTTTTTCACAGTTACTAGTAGCCCTTTCAGATCCTTGTCATCTTCTGCATATAACTTCAGGCCATCCATGTTAAGAAAGTGGGATATGATATTTTAAAACATTTTTTAACAGTAGTTTGTTCTATACAACTCGGGTGACAAGGGAATGAGGGGAAAACAGAAGAGAAGGGGAGGGTGAATCTCTCTGGAATATTCCACGATTTATTTTGATGTTCTCTTTGCAACCACATGACTTTCTTTTGCACCTTCTTGTTCAAGGTGAAAGAAGTTATAAGTTATTTTCATTGAGAAATTGATGCACGCTTTCGGTGAGGATGGATGCATGCAAATAATTTGCAAATGGTGGTCAAAAACATGATCATTATTATTATCATCATCATCATCATCATTATCATTATTAGTGTTATTATTGTTATTATTGTTGTTGTTGTTGTTGTTGTTGTTGTTGTTGTTGTTGTTGCTGCTGCTGCTGCTGTTGTTGTTGTTGTTGTTGTTATTATTATTATTATTATTATTATTATTATTGTTCGGTAGGAATTGTTTCTGTTTTTAGATTCCACATTCGAGTTATCTCTATTTCCAGGTCTTTGTATTTTGAAAGTTTCTCCATTTCTTTTAGGGAAACGTTGTCATCTGCTGGTATTGATACATCAATTAGAAAGCATTTTTTTTCTTCATATTCATATTATTATTATTATTATTATTATTATTATTATTATTATTATTATTATTATTATTATTATTATTATTAT
>NC_068996.1:576301-582321 GCF_001194135.2 Octopus bimaculoides | reverse complement strand
ATTATTATTATTATTATTATTATTATTATTATTATTATTATTATTATTATTATTATTATTATTATTATTATTATTATTATTATTATTATTATTAAGGCGGCAAGCTGGCAGAATCGTTAGCGCGCCGGGCGAAATGCTTAGGCGCATTTCGTCTGTCTACACGTTCTGAGTTCAAACTCCGCCGAGGACGACGTTGCCTTTCTTCCTCTAAGTGTCGATAAAAAATGTACCAGCAAAATACTGGGGCCGATGTATTCTACTAACCTTCTTTTAGGCCTTGTACCTATAGTAGAAAATAGTAGTAGTAGTAGTAGTAGTTACTGCTACCGTTCATCGTCAAAATGAACGTATTTTGAAAGCTCCGTTAGTTTCTGCCTTGTCTTCGTTGTAATTTTCCGAATCAGAGAAAAAAATTTTCGAAATGGCGTCTTCGTCGTCGTTCAGTTAACAAGAGAGAAAAGTGAGGTGGGGTTTTGAAGGTGAAATAGACTTCGGAAGTTCTCTTCCACCAAAAAATATTTCTGACGTAATCATAATCGAAAATAGTAGCGACGATATTTGTAGCAACAGCATCAACAACAACAAAACCATAATAATTGACAGATATGCAACGAAATACCAAGAGCACACCTGCAACAGCAGCTACACCTGTACTATCAACATCACCCCTCTGACTACCACCATTATCACAGGTACCTCCATCGCAAGCACAGCCACGAACAAATTAATTCATAAAACAAGTCAGAACACACAAAACACGAACGATAAAATGAAATCATTATCACAGACAAAAGTACCGATCTCACTACAGGGTGAAGCTAAATGGGCTTCCTCCTTTCGTCTAATGGCCTTACTTAGAATAAGCGGTGCAAATGCGCATGGCCACTATGGAAGAAAGGCTTTTTACTCAATGACCTCAGAGCACTAGACGTAGATGGGGAGAGACAACCTTGAGGCTAAAATCAACAAGCCATGAGCTTCCTGTCCATTTTCGGTGGCTACAAATTGTACACAAGTTGACTGGGAGCAGTTGTGTTGTTGTTTTTTGTTTTGTTTTGTTTTTTTAAAGGTCTAGACCTCACGATACAGATTCAGCTGTCAAGTTGATGGTCCTAATCGTGTGCAGTGGCGAAGGTAGTTATTTATGACTAGTAACTATTTACACTCTGACAGGGACGAGCAACCGTAATTCTTGAAGCGCCTGGAGATTTACCTCAAAATGTCCTGTTCGTGGGAGTTAAAGAGCGATTGAAACACCATCTCAGATACACATATGGATTGTGCTATCTGAAAGGAGAGTATGTGCAGAACTCTCGCAAATGCAAATATGAACATGGACCAACAGCATCGGGTTATCCAGATAGTATCAAGATAGAGTATTCCGTAGAATTGTAAAGAAAGACAGCACAAGTTATCTTCAGTTTAAATTCGTCGGCTATACAGATCACAGGGTCAATAATCAATCATTGCTGACAGGGGTAATAATCAATCAGTAGGGAGACAGGCCCTTTCTCTGGCACGGCATCATGAGGACCTGCTCGGACGGACCTGCTTAATTTGTGATGTCTGGTTTTGTCCAGATCTTCAACTGGGGATGGACTGGAATGAAGTTATGAACAGAGTGGCTAATCTCGTCAAGAAATGAAAAAAAGTTTTCTTTGAAAGGTCGGTAGAAGAGGCGAACGCTTACATTGCCTCCATCATATAGCATCACCTAAGCATCATGTCTTACCTCAGTTCACGTCTCACTGAAGTAGAACACCAGCTCTTCCGCTTTTGGTAAAGGGGACGGGTCCCACTGGTCAGGCGCTAAATTTGCTTTCAATGTCCGCTGTTTAGAGGACAAGATATGCCATGGCTGATGACCTGCCGATATGCACTGAGGCTGTGACATCTCTAGGTGATGACGTGAGCATTTGCAGTCGTTGTGTCAGTTGCACTTTTCCACATCAATTTAATAGACTTGCAGTCTGGATCATGCGCTGAGACAACGTCATCTCCAGCGTTTCTTTAACGACGAACTCGTGTGATCGCTGTTTGTCAGAATCGCTTCCCCGCAAGTTCGTCACTTTCACATAGACTTGGATCTAACACAGACCGATGTCTGTGTTAGCACCTAATTAGTGTCAGGCTTTCATAGCCCACTGCCAGTCGAACAATGCGATTCACTAGATGTTCCACCATGGCATTCTTTAGAGGATTAATGGTGGATAAGAGTAACGATGTTCTCAAGAAAACTCTTAGTTTCGATGGAAATCAACTGACTACTCTTCTCCGGAATACTTTCGGCTCGAGGCCCGTTGATTATTTCCAGAAACCTTTTAACCAGTAGTAGTTCTATTCGAGGTATTGCCGGCTCAGAATAAACTCTGAAGGCACGGTAGTGCCATCAGCGTTGCCTTCCCGACATGCACGCAGAGTAATGAAACCATCCTATTGGCACTCGTACAGTGCTTGAACATTGCTAACTTGAGGAGTTATGTTGAAAAGCTATTATAACATGTTTGACGGATTTGGTTATCGGCTGACTTCACCATGAATATCGCCCCACCATCTTCCTTTGACCGGGATGAACATGTAGTTTTCCTCTCATCGGGAGGTATAACGAAAAAGGTTATGTGTTAGTCGAGCCTGAAAGAACTAATGACAGTTTCCTTTTTGTCCAAGCCCTCATCATCATCAATGTTATTATTTGCTGCGGCCGTATTCTTGAAGACGCTGCGTGAATCTCATAATTGTTGTCTTCCGTTACTGTTTTGTGTAAAGTTTTTGTTCTAATTTGTTAAGAACACCAAGAATCTCTTGGCTGGTGCTCAGTGGTTGTTTTTGCTCCGTAAGGGGCAATATTTTGCTTTCACAAAAACGCTCGATTGGCGTTTTAAATAAAAATCGACCAGTATATAATCAATCAAAAAGAAATTTCTTCCCATCAGCCCTCTTACAGATGAAGACTATCCTCCACATTCCTCTCTTTCTCCCCTGACAAATGTAAGACGACCGGTGAAGGTGTTGATAGAATCAAAAGTAACAATAACATTATAGAAAGTAATGTATGTGAAGGGGAGGAGACAACGAATTGATTTCATATCCTATCTCGACAGTATGCCGCACCTTTCGGCCTGGTATGTAGAGTTCAACGAAATTTCGATAACAGTCGAAGACATACGGGAGGCGATGACTGATTGCACAAGGGAGAAGTCTCTGGCCTGTTTTTTTAGCTTTATCCTCATATGCAAGACCTGTTCCGGGATCTCTTCTTGGCGGATGTCTACCTCAACTGACAGCAGAAAAAGAGAATCCCCAGTGCCGTGAGCTGTGATCTAGAGATGCTGAGAAAAGACTCGAACAGAGGCGGAAGGATAGATAATTTTAGGCTCGCAACTCTGCTGAACGCAGGTTACAAGATTTTGGCCAAGGTGTTAGCCAAGAGGTTGGCTCTTGCTGTAGATAAGCTGGTTAGTAACGCGCAGACATGTGCTATCCCAAACAGATCTAACCACGAAGACCTCCAGCTCACTCACTACGTCAAAGAGAGGGTAGGGAGGAATCTGGCATGGGTGCATCCCTGATCAATTCGGATCAATTAGAAGCTTTTGATAAGGTCGACCAATTTGAATCAATCGGAAGCTTTTGATAGGGTCGTAGTGGCCCGTTTCTGTCCCGTTTTCAGAGGCTGGTTCGCTGCAATGCACAACGGTATCTGTTCAATAGTCAATGTAAACGGTTACCTATCAGAGTTATTTATCATCGCGCATTCGGTCCGTCAAGAATGCCCACTCTCACCCCTTCTGCACAGGCTGGCTCTCGAGCCCTTGCTAAGAAAGTTGGATGTTTCGAAGGGTATACTGCATGAACTAGGATGAGAAAGGTTTGTGTCGGCTGATGTGGATGATATTGCCATAATGGTGTCAAACATCCAGAAAATCGAGATGATTGGCACCACCCTAAGGGAGTAGAAGCGGTGAAAGGTGCAAAGATTAATCAGGAAAAGTCAATAGGTTTGCAGCTCGACACCTGGAGAGACAGGTCCATGTCCCCTGACAGCATCGTAAGGCGCTGATTGGATGGACTGATTAAAATTCCAGGAGCTTGGTTTAGTCCGGACCTCCAGGTGGACATAAACTGGGAAAGGCTGACGAGCAAGGTGGTCAGTCCCACCCAGTAATGGGCAGAAAGAAAGCAGTTCCAGATGAGTCGGGCGCATGTGTTGAATGCATACATCGCTTCCGTCATCTACTACTGCCTGACCGTCGGGATCAAGTCAGAGCGCTTTCTCTTCCGTTTTCTGCGGAAGGGACATGTTCTGCTCGTCAAACAATCCATCGGCTGTCAGCAGCCGCTAAGTGGAGAGCTGGCCATGCTGTAGCTAATGGTGCGAAGACATATCCTGAGACTGTGCCATCTCCAGCGTTTTCTTAACACTGGGCAGGTGTGGTCGCCATTTGTCAGATAGAATTTTCTGCAGCTTTTCTCATTGACGGAGACACTTTTCTGGATCAAACATAGACCGAGAAAGAGCACTTGACTCCTGGGGTTTCGGCAAACACTCGCAGACCTCTGCCAGTCAGGCAATGCGGTCGGTGGAAATTCCACATTGGAATATTGTAGGGAATTAGTGACGGGAAAGAGCGACGACGTCCTCCGGGTAATGTCGAGAGGGATCAACTAACTTGTCTTTTCCAGAGAACTTTCGGGACGGGGCTAATGGATAATTTCCAGAAACCTGACCTGGCAGTGTTACCGGGGAACTCTGCCGGTTTGAGACAACTTCCGCAAACACGGAAGTGCTGCCAGATAGACCTGTTCGAGATGTGAACAGAACGATGAAACCGTTCTGCATGCACTCGCCCAGTGTCCGAGTATTGCTCTCTTGTGGAGCTTTATTGAACAGCTGTTGACGCATGTAAGACGGATCGGTTATCAGCCGAGTCCATCATGAGCCTCGTCCCGCCGCCTTCTTTTAGTTTTTCTCGTTCAGAGGCTATGACGACAGAGGTAGTGTGGTGGACGGGGCTGAAAGGACTGAAGACAGATACTTTCCTCTTCGGCCAAGCTCCCGTCGACGTTTTCAAGTTCCACTTAAAAAGGAAAGTGAGGGTGGAGATGGAAATGCTGTCCTCCAGTAATTTTTGTTGAAAGGTTGATGGCTGCAACGAAGATGACTCATGTGAATGGTTCTATTCTGAAGGTACGCTTGTAAAGCGGATGTGTTGAAAAGGTAAGAGGTGCCTACTGAGGTGCCCTTGGTGGTAGGCTTACCATAATGTGCGGAGTTCCTTGGCTGGTCTGGGTGGAACCCTTAACACCAATTTGGGGGAATTCTAATTTCTCAATTTGGTTGTTAACTGTTCTTGTTTTTATTGTATATACGTATTTTTGTGCTAAGCCCCACACATTTTTTGTACTGCCCCTCTTTGCATCGTATTCGGCTCAAGTAGCCAATAAAGAGAAGATTAATGTTGTTGTTGTTGTTAATTCATTCCCGTCGTCGGTGGATTGAAGGAACTTAGAGTCGCACGAACATTTTTGTGATATTTCTCCCACTCTTTACTTTCTTAAGATCAAATCTTAAACGTTCCTTCCGAGTGATAGAAGAAGAGGCACTATTTTATGGTAAGAAGTAACACCTTTGCTGAAGCTGGCCTTGTACAACACATTCCACATTATTATTACCAAGTTCTATCAGTTCATGCCCCTCCCGTGGACAACATTAGTAGCGTGGAGAGGAGTGACTTGCATGCATGAATAACTGCTGATCTTCCTGAGAAACTGCACAGTTGTTCCAAGTGAAGATTCATACTATCATAAGTCTACGTACGTCCTGAATTGAGAATTAATACATCTCCAAGTAGCTAACTAGACTTCGAAAGATGTGCATCGGTGTATACAGACACACAGACACACACACACACACAAACATATACATACACGCATACACACACATGCACACTCACACACACACACTCACACACTCACACACACACACACACACACACACACACACACACACACACACACAC
>NC_068996.1:570596-574160 GCF_001194135.2 Octopus bimaculoides | reverse complement strand
AATTTTATCACCGAAAGAATTGTTTCAGAATCGTTTGTTTATGTAGTCGGCACTTAATGTATATCGGCTGAATGGACGTCAGTGATTGGTTGAAATTACAGAAATACGACAACTTTAACATGGAATAACTTAAGGATTTCTTTTTTCTTTTAAGAAGACTAAGAGAAAAAGATGTTTTATATGACACATTCTACCAGTGTTCCAAGTTTCAAAGTGTTTCGTTAAGAAAATACTGTGGCCCCCGTTTTAAAATAGATCCTTATTATTAACCAACAAGATGAGGACAAATATCTGTCAAATGTAAATAATGTAAATAATGTACAGTTTTGAGCTTCGAAATCCCATTCACAAATTCGCAAGATATTGATGAAATCGCGGCTATACTAGGAGCCACTCGCGAACACCCTCCTAAGTTTAATACCTATGTGTTTAAAATATTCACGACGATAATTTTTCTACTTCACATACTGTCATATCTGTCATATCTGTGTACCCCGATATAATTGGTTGATGTCATGATTTCGTGATCACTTTTATGGCATGAAACATGTTCTTAGTTCCTTTCTTCTTCCCAAATTGCTCCTTATTATGTTGAAAACAACTTTAATAGAAAATAATAGTAATCAATCCATTCATAATTGTCCTGTAGTTGTTTAAAATGTTACACGTATTTTTTTTTTTTTTTTGATTGTTTGTTTGTCCCAGAAACGTCGATGTACAGCGTAATATATTTGACTGATAGAATCTCACTTAAGTAACGTAATACAGCTATAAGATATACTACGGTCTTCTTCCAAAGAATGTCTAAATTTGTTATCATTGCTCTTTATTTCACCAAAGAATTTCTTTCAAATTGACGTGGTGTGAGGGACTTACTTGTAAGCAGCTTTCACAAGATTATTTCTTTTTACCAACAAGCAAGATATTTCTTATTCTTTAGAAGATTATTCACTGGTGTTTAGGCTTCGTTTGAGACGTACGGTTTTAGAATACTTCCACTATGGCTCAGTACACACAGTTGAATTTCGTAATATTTAAGGATTCCCCCCTCTACTACTTAGTGCAGTTTGTTAATATCTCATTTTCATAATTTATTCATTCTTCCTCTCACTGTCCCTCGCGAAGTCTAGATTCACTTGTTTCATGAAGGGAATATGTCTCTTTGCTAATTTTTATAGCTGATGCATACATATACTTTTGATACAAGCAATATCTTGCACAGAACATGAAAAGAGAATATTTTTTATGATAACGTGATTTGTAAGAAATAACAGCTAAATTTCCCTCAAATTGCATGCTACTCTCTTGAAAAAGGAATCATATGACAATATAGTCCTAGATACAAATGAAAGACAAGATAAGGAAGGAATACTGTAGGCATGTTAGATTAATACTCAAAACAGAGCTCAATGCAAAAAAAAAAAAAGATAATAGCTATCAACACTCTAACGGTGCCAACTACAATATTCTTAATTGGACTCTAAATGAACTAAGAAAACTAGACAGGAAAACCAGAAAAATAATGACAGAATTTAGGATGCACCACCCAAAATCTGACATAGAAAGGTTATATATAAAACAAACTGAGGGTGGTAGAGACCTTAAACAACTAGAAAACTATTAAAAATTAATCACCATAGAGCTACAGAAATACTTAATTCAGAAGCAAAGAAGACTGGCACAAATAGCCACAAAATACGAGCAAAACAAAAATATTACTTTCTGTCCTTAAAGAAGCTGTAAAATACAAGAAAGAATTCCACAGTACCTGACAACCATGAAGAAAAAGAGGTAACAACAGAAACTGTAAAACAACTGAAATCCAATCTAAAATTGGAACAACAAAGTGTCATGATAAAATGATGGCAAGAAAAACCCTTACATGGAAAATATTGGGATAAGCTAAACGGAAAAGAAATAGACAATGTAAAATCCCAACAATGGCTGAGAAGCTCAGGACTCAAAGCAGAGGCTGATGGATTTTTAATTGCAGCACAAGATCAAAGCCTCCCAACAAGAAACATATAACAAAGAAAAATACAATAAGTACCTGCAGAATATGTGGTGACGTGGAAGTACCTATAAATCATATTGTCTCTGGCTGCCCAGTTCTGGTTAAGAATGAATATATCCACAGATATGACAGTGTTGAGACCTATATACACTGGAAAAAAGATGGTATAGAGACACCACAGAAGAGGCCTCAGAAAATGACGAAGCAACCATACTCTGGGATATACCGATACTCACAGACAGAAAAATTAAGGCTAACAGACCGGATATAGCTGTCAGAGATCACCAAGAATAAAAAATGCATACTAAACGATGTATCAATACCAACAGATGACAATGTATCTCTAAAAGAAATGGAGAAACTCACAGAATTCAAAGATCTGAAAATAGAAATAACCCGAATGTGGACCCCAAAACAGAAACAGTCCCTATACTAATAGGTGCATTAGGTAGTATTAAAACATATTCAGACAAATACATAACCAAAACACCTGGACTTACGAATATATATAACATAGAGAAAATAGCGCTGTTGACACTGCGCACATCCTCCGTAAGGCATTTTCAATATAGTGAAAATAAAAGCACCATAACAAACCATAGCACAAACCCAAGGCACACAGAGCTGCGCTCGGTAGTGAAGTGAAAGCATGTGATAAAAATAAGTTTATTGAATGATAATGATAATAATCCTTTCTACTATCGTCACAAGGCCTGAAATTGTGGGGGAGGGGGATAATCGATTACAACAACCCCAGTGTTTTACTGGTACTTAATTTATCGACCCCGAAAGGATGAGAAGCAAAGTAGATCTCTACGGAATTTGAACTCAGAACGTCAAGGCGGATGAAATGGCTATAAGCATTTCGCCCGGCATGCTAACGATTCTGCCAGATCACCACCTTAATAACAACAACAACAATAACACTAACGACATTAACAAAAACATCATACAACTACCACCACCATCACCACCAATACAACCACCTGTGTTTTTCTGCCATTCCATGCAGGACGTCCGTCTTTACTGACACATGACGTATTGTAATTATCCACCAATAAAATTTTGGCAGTATTTTACTAATTAGGACCCCTTCGCTTCTTTACACCCTCACTCAAGTGTTTCCGCTACTAAGGTACATAGTGGGAGGACAGATGGCTATGTCAGATGTATTTGTTTGTTGGTTTGCTATGTTTACCCATCGAAAAATCTTTCCTTCTTTTTCATTTAATTTTTTTGTTGTTTTTTTGCGCTGATTGTTTGTTTCTGAGAGGGAGAAAAGGGGAGGGAGGGGGAGACAGACAGACAGAGACGCACCCTTACAAAGAAAATGAGATTCCTGTTGTTGCTGCTGCCGTTGCTGTTGTTGACTTCGAAGACTGTTCTGACCCAGCTAACCTGACCTGACCTACGATCAAGGCCATTCCAGCTATATTCACACCGTTTTTTTTTTTTTCTTTTTTTGGTGGAGGATGGGAGTCTCACTAAGTGATCTAGTGTACCTTAGATATTACTATCGAACAAATCTCGTTTTTAATAATATAACTGTA
>NC_068996.1:568864-569979 GCF_001194135.2 Octopus bimaculoides | reverse complement strand
CAAACTAATCAAGTAATTAGAGCAATTAAGTAAATTACCCTCTCCTGATCAAGATTAGTGACCATGTATTTAAGTTTGACATAGGAATTCCACCCTATTATGGTTGGCGTCGACGGATTTTGTGCGTATGTTCGTCGTCGTCGTCGTCGTCGTCGTCGTCGTCGTCGTCGTAGTCGTAGTAGTAGTAGTAGTAGTAGTAGTAGTAGTAGTAGTAGTAGTAGTAGTAGTAGTAGTAGTCATTGTCCTTGTTATATACGAACGACACAGCACGACCTCTTTAGGCTCTCCCAGGCAAGCGAGAATAATGCAGCATCCTGAACATCCAAACAGTAAAACACGAGTGGCCAGCTCAGCTAAGGAAATGTATTTGGTTCACTAAAATATCCAAGTGATAGAGTTGAACTGAATTTCACGCTGGAACAAAATTACGCTCGTAAAATATTAGTTTAATCACACAATATGGAACAATCATTAGCATGCCGAGCAAAATCTTTAGCGCGATCGACTGTGTCTTTTATCTTTTCGGGGTCGATAGAATAAATACCAGCTGAGCACTGGGGTTGAAGTAATCGACTTATTCCCTCCTACCAAACTGCTGGTTTTCTGCCAAAATTTGAAACCAATATGGTATTACGACTTGTATAATATTATAGGCTGTAATTGGAGTCTGTTTTGTTTTCAGTAAGTTCGGGGAAGGGAATGAGTCAATTACATCGACTCCAGTGCTCAACTGCTACTTATTTTATCGACTCTGAAAGGATGAAAGGCAAACTTGACCTCTGCGGAATTTGAACTCAGAACGAAAAGACGGACGAAATTACCACTAAACATTTTGCCCCTAACGATTCTGCCAGCACGCCGCCTTAAAGGCCAATGACATATTGCACTGGGGTGCTATTGTCGGTTTGATATTAAAATATGACATTACTGTAAGATATCAACAACCTGGACGAAATTACTGCATTAATTACAAGGTATTATATTGCAGGGTGATATTATATTCACACTAACATTTCATTTTGATACTACCGTATAACATTAGTCAAGACGTAGACATAATAGTATAGACATAGTATATACAAATATATATATATACATATATATATATATATATA
>NC_068996.1:559844-565537 GCF_001194135.2 Octopus bimaculoides | reverse complement strand
TGTAGCTCTTAAAACAGTTTTTGTACATTTACAGAGAATACCGAACTGTCTTACAAAAGATCTTGTTTTTAGGAATTCCCAGTAAGTTATGAATACGCAAACTGTGAAGTCAGTTATTTAATACCATGAAATTAATTTCCCTATAGTAAGAATTCAAATAAAGTAGCCCCTAAAAGGGCTTTAATACGTTCCCAGAGTATACAGATTTTATGAGGAAATATTAAGTTATGTATGCTAAAATCGTGAAACATGTTACTAATAACAGGCTAATCAGATATGAGATAATAACAATTCAAAGTAAATAACTCTGAAAAGAGCAGTTGTGCGTTCCCAGAGAATATTACCCTCAGCAGCGCTAATGTTGGTATATTCGTGAATAAATCACTAACCGAAAATATTATTTAGGAAAATAATGTTTTACTCTTTTACTTGTTTGACTGCGACCATGCTGGAGCACCACCTTTAGTCGAGCAAATCGACCCCAGGACTTATTCTTTGGAAGCCTAGTACTTATTCTATCGGTCTCTTTGGCCGAACCGCTAGGTTACGGGAACGTAAATACGCCACCATCGGTTGTCATGCGATGTTGGGGGGACAAACACAGATACACAAACATATACACACTCATGCATATATATATATACATATATACAATGGGCTTCTTTCAGTTTCCATCTATCAAATCCACTCACAAGGCTTTGGTCGGCCCGAGGCTATAGTAGAAGACACTTGCACAAGGTGCCACGCAGTGGGAATGAACCCGAAACCATGTGGTTGGTAAGCAAGCTACTTACCACACAGCCACTCCTGCGCCTACTATTTACTTGTTAAAACATTGTACTGGATAATTTGCGAAAATAACTCTAACAGTTCAAATACTAAGAAATAAGCATGCTCAATTTGATTTATACCAGATAATTCACGAAGATGGGTTATTTCCCTTGACTATATTAAGGATCCCTGTTAGACGGAATAAAACTATACGTGGCCATTGAGGGCAGAAAACCGAAGGATAACTTGTGTGGAAGCAAAAACATCTAAAACAGCAGAAAATACACCGACATCAAAGACCACCGTATCGCAGACAGCAGCAATAAAAACAGCAACAGAAAACACTAAAACAACAACAATTATAGCACAACACCACAAAACACACTTAGAAATGACCCTGTCCAATTCACACCACATAGACATCTTATGTTGCGAAGGTGACGGGGTGGAAACCAAAAGGCCAACATTAACAAAGGAAAAATAAGGGAACAAAAGGTTGCCTAATTGAAAACAGGGCGATATAAATAAATGGGAAAATTGCCTTCAAATAACAATGTATTAACACCAAGTGGAACAGTAGTTACACCAGCATTATGAAGATCATTATCCCCACCACTGCTGTCACAAGATACCATTACCAAATCCATACACTCACTAACAATCAGGAAACATCATTCAACATGAACAGAAAAGAAGAAATCATTAACTGCATAGCTACAAAAGCAAACAATAAAACGCTAGTGAATTACATACATTAAAATAAAAGTATCATACACTATAACTACATCACATTAAGTAATAGCATTCCACCATATATAAAAAATCATTCAAATTTCGCAAACCATATACCATTTTAAAAAATAGTTAGTCCAAAGAAGTGGGAGACTCCACGGGAAATATGAACAAAAGATTATATAAAGTACTTCTCGTGGGAAGAAGAGCTAACATGAAAAAAGAAACACCTGTCCTACCAAAGGAATAAATTAATTCTTTTCTTGAACAATATAGCTGTGCTCAGAACAGGTGGTGTGAATGTACGTAGCCTTGAATCATCTGGAAAACAGGACCTCATGCCAAACGACCTCGTGTCCCGAGTTATAGATGCAATGGCCATCACCGAGATCAGATTTTCTCATCCACAACTCTTTATGCCCATTTTCAAAGGATACGAGATTTGCGGCGAATAGGAGGCACAGCTGTTCGATATAGACCATCTTACCAATTTACCAGAAGGTAAGCTGGTGGTCTGTGATGTCTGCAGTAGCGAAGGGATGACTTCAGACTAGCAGCGGTTTATGCACAGACAGAGGTGGAGAGCCGGATTTCTTCCTGTGTCTGGAGGTTTTTCTGGGAACGTCATCTTGTTTAGTTCTAGTGGGAGACTATAATGCAATGTCGAATGCACGTTCAGATTTTGTGGATATAGCTGATAGGAGAAGGAGCGAAAGCCCCGCAAAACTGCTCAGTGGTTTATGCAATTATTACAATGAAGTCAGCAAACTGACAGAATCGTTTGAGCGTCGAACAAAACGATTAGTGTCTTTCTCCCGGTTCTTTACGTTCTGAAGTCAAATGCCACCAAGGTCAACTTTACCATTTACCCTTTCGAGGTTGATACAATAAGAACACTGTGGTCGATGTAATCGATTGCCCGCTCCCCTAAGATTTCAAGCCCTGTGCTTATAGTAGAAGGGATTATTACCGTTGTTTTGCTGTTGTTGTTGTCATTGTTGTTGTTGTTGTTGTTGTTGTTATTGTTGTTGTTGTTGTTGTTGTTCTTCTTCTTCTTCTTCTTCTTCTTCTTCTTCTTCTTCTTCTTCTTCTTCTTCTTCTTCTTCTTCTTCTTCTTCTTCTTCTTCTTCTTCTTCTTCTTCTTCTTCCTCTAATGGCAGTGAATAGCAGAATCGGTAGAATCCCAGACAAAATTGTTTAAACATTCACACCGAATTATTCGAGGCTTTGATAGTTTCAAAGAGAAATTGGCAGAAGCCAAATTCAAAGATCTGTCTTTCATTCTTGTTAGAATAATTTTAGATGACAGTGATAGTCTACATTTGCAAGAGTAATTGTGCTAAAGAAAAAAAAATACTTTGGGGCAGATGTAAAAGAGCCTTCTTTGTTCTCACCGTAAACTAGAGTAGCTAACCGTTTTGATTATAATGTAGAGTGTAATACGTTGCAAGCAAAATAAAATGTAATAGAAAAGGAAGAATAATATTTCAACAAATAACTATAAAAATATGGAGTTATACAAGATTTTATTTTTTCTTAAATATCACAGACTGAACTAAAATTCTGTCTTTGATTTCTGTAAAATATTTACCATCACTGGTTGAATGTTATCACTGTTATTGCTTCAGAGAAAAATAAACTAGAAAACCTCTACAAAACAATTTTATGCAAAAGAAACAGAAGTAAAAAAAAAATCAAAGCGCTAGAAAATTATTATAAAAACTGTCACGTGTGCAGTGTTGTGCAAGCTGATTTTGAAGACATCACGATGAACTGTAAGTTGTAAATATCTTTACATCTTAAATATTGATTTCTTTCTGAATCAAAAATTGTGTACATTTATTTCTATGTATTTTCATATTTCTTTTTTTTTTCTTTATGATCGTGCATGTGTGTGAGAATCAGAGAGAATCAGAGAGAGAGAGAGAGAGAGAGAGAGAGAGAGAGAGAGAGAGAGAGAGAGAGAGAGAGAGGGAGAGAGAGAGAGAGAGAGTGAGTTTGTTCGTAAAGTTTGTCTCTAGCGAAGGAATTGCCCTTCTGTCGTAATGTATAGTTTTTCTAGAAAAGTTAGTGAAGCACATATATTATTTCAAACGGTAAAGACACCACAAGGAAATGGTTACAACAGAACGTATGGTGTTCAATTTCTACCGAAGCAGAATAATTTTCATTCTTCATGGGTCAATATAATACATGACAGTTGCCAATTGGGGTACATTTAATCAGTTGTTCCCTTTTGTTAATATAAGCGCCAAAACGAGATCGATTTTACTTCTCATTATACTGAGTGTAGCTAAAACAAAAGATTAGTCATTTATTGATAACGATATAATGCACGTATCCTACTCCTATATTTTGTAACCTTGTGCAAGTATAAGAAAACATTCTTATGATTATAAGCTATCATTATGTAAAGCTATTGCTTTCGTTACTTTGTTTCCACGTATATAAATTACACTCTATATTTTTGCAAAGGGTAATTTGGTAGAAACGTTCTGTGACAGAAATCTATATTTACATGTCAACTATTAACATGTTGATTATTAATTAAGTCATTAATTGAACTACTTATTTTAGAAAAAAGAAATAACAACATGATTATATAATAGTCGCTACACAAGTATATATAAAAAAAGAAACCTATAAAACGAAAAGAAGCCAACAAAGCATATTTAAGGTTAAACACCACTATGAAATTAACAATAACGAAAGATTATTACTTACAATCTAAACCCCAGTTAAAAGCCATCGAATTCAGATTTTTCATCACCGCTTGTGCCAAAAATCCTCTCCCATTTCTGCTGTGTCAACTTTTCGTCTTTTTATGGCTTTCTATGATGCTGGCATATTTTTGTTTCTATTTTTTTGTTATCACAACAGAATACTCAAAGAATAGTAATAAAAATTCATACATGACTAATACTAAAATAAGATATTAATAAAAAAAAACTGCACATACTGGAGAAAAACAAGCAAAAAGACAATCGTCCCAAGAAACGCATGACTCGAAATTGAGACATCTGGAAAATTGATTGCGGTACAGAACCAAAAACTTCCAACTAGTATATTTCTCGAACTTGGTTGTTCTTGCTCCGACTGCCCTTACGACTACTGGAATGCAGACACTCTCCTCATAGTCCATACTATTACAGTTGTTTATTCTTTCTTCTTCATCTTGTTTCTTAAATGTTTGTGGCTTCATCACGTTTTCGGTAGGTATTCTATTGTTAATTATAACAGCAGCAAGCAAGGATTCACTCCGTTGTTTGATGTACCACCCCACACTGTTCTTCACATTGACAACATAGATCTTGCATCCCATGAAACCTCTTCAACCCCTGTTTCTGGCACATACACTCTGTCAGTATCGCTTTTTGGTGTAGTTCCTTGTTAATTGTCATTACTTTTCCAGTTTTCCTGTCCATTTCCTCAAGCTCGTTCGTTGTCCACCTAACAATACCTGCGCAGTATTGCATTAAGGAAACAGCGTTTCATTGCCCTGATTTCGTTTTTTCCATTGAATCTACTTCTCATAACTAACCTGATTCTTCTGAAATATTCTCACCTAAAGCTTTCTTTCATTTCACTTTCCTTGATTTAGATGTATTCTAACATCGTCAGATATTTATATCCATTAGTCTTAACATCCATGATTTTCTCACCGCTGGATAGCTCTCCACCATCAGACGACACTTACTTTGCCCCTTTGTATTATAAGCATACCACACCTTTTAATCCCAAATTCCATCCTGATATCCTTGCTGAATATCTGCTCTATTGAAACTAGGCCATTTATTTCACGTTTGGTCATTCCAAAGATCTATAAATCATTCATGCATAACAGATGATTTAATTCTCCTCCACTTTTCAAATCAAAAACAGCAACAGTGATAGGCTATCTCCTTGAAATATGCCTCTCTTGATGTTAACCCTCACCAAAAATTTTCCACATGAAATTAACTCTGTATTCCAGTTTTTCATTGATCTTCTAATAAAATTTGATATTTCATCAGACACCTGTACCAGCTCAAGACTTTTTAAAATTCAGGAATGGATTTATTATTATTATTGTTGTTGTTATTATTATTATTATTATTATTATTATTATTATTATTATTATTATTATTATTATTATTATTATTATTATTATTATTATTGTTGTTGTTGTTGTTGTTGTTGTTCAGTAGTTT
>NC_068996.1:556247-558594 GCF_001194135.2 Octopus bimaculoides | reverse complement strand
AACTAAGGCAACACATCTTATTTTTCGAGTACCTTCTGGAGTATTCGAGCGGTTCCAAGCAGTGCTGTTTTCTGCAAGTGCTCCACCCTTATTGCAGCCCCTATTTGTTCCATGTACTTCTCAAGATTTTTGTTCACTGTTCCCAGGGCTCCGACAATTAATGGTACTACTGCTACCTTTTTCCTCGACCACAACTGTTTAACCTCCCAAGCTAACCTGTCATATCTCTCGACTTTCCTTACTTATCGCATACCTTGTTGTCAGCTGGGAATGCTATATCTATGATCCAGCATAGTTTGTTTTCTTTCTCAATTAAGACTATGTCCGGCTTCCTACTCTCTATCTCGTGGTCGCACTGAATCATAAAATCCCATAGTATCTTTGTATCATCATTTTCGAGGATGGCTTTGGGTTTATGTTCGTACCACTTTTTTGTTCTGTCAAGGCCATATTTGTTGCAAAGTGTCCAAAGGACAATCTTTGCTATATTGTCATGACATCTTTTATTTTCTTTCTGGGCTAGTGGCGTACATTGGCTGGTAATATGCCATACGGTTTCACCGTTTTGTCCACAGATTATTACTTTCTGATGTGTCTATTCTGTATTTGATGTAATTCGTTCTTAATGTTTGCTCTTCGGCAGCACGGATAAGAGCCCCCGTTTCTGGTTTTAAATCACTTTTAGTCATCCATAGCCATCTTTTTCTCTGTCTGCCTTATCTTCAACATCCCTATGAAATTGCCCATGCATTCTTTTCTTTATTTTCAGTTTCATTTATTCTCAAGTCCTTGTATAGTGCTTTATCTTTGCAATCTTCCATCCTACATAAACCTGATCGTCTTACTTCCAATAATAGTGGTTCTGTGGCATTTTTTACATACCATGTTATGTTGTTTACTTCTGCTCTAATGCTGTGTTCGCATCCAATAAGTCCTCTCCCCCCCCTCTTTTTCTTGGTACATACAGTCTGTCTGTGTCGCTTTTGGGGTGGAGTGACCCATATCTAGTTAGCAACTTCCTTGTCTTTCTATCTAAGTTGTTTAGTTCGTCTACTGTCCATGCGGCTACTCCTGCTCCATATCTAAGAAGTGAAACCGCCCAGGTGTTGAAGCTTCAATCTTATTCCGTCCGTTTAATTTCGACTTAAGGATTAGCCTCAGTCTGCACAAGTACTCTACCTTAAATTTTTCTGTCATTTCTTTCTCCATCAATTTATCCATTTCCAAAATCCCCAAGTACTTATAGCCCGTCTCTCCTATCTGCTTCATAACCTCCCCGACGGTATCGTTAGCCCGTCCATACATTTGATTTTGCCTTTCTTCAATACTAACACACCACACTTTCTCAGTCCGAAATCCATTCTAATATCAACACTGAAGTTATACACCGTATCAACAAGGGATTTATCTTTACCATAAAGTTTGAGGTCATCCATGAATAACAAATGTTTGACTTCTTATTGGCGTGTTTTGAATACATACCCAACCTTTGTTAGTGGTATGATGCAGAGTACAAAGATCAGGCAGTCCTCTTGTAAGATGTCTCACCTGATTTCTATTGTCTCTAAACTTCTTCCATATGCTGTCAGGTCCGTCCTCTAATTCGCTTTCCTCTAATACGTTTTCCAAGCAATCACTCATCATTCGATGCAATACCAAATAGGTTCATACACGCCATAATCCAAGAATATTGGATCATATTGTGCGCCTTATGATAGTCGATCCATGACATCGCTAAGTTACTTTTCCTTCTCTTGCAGTCTCTAAGTACAGTTTTGTCTATCAGGAGTTGATCATTGATACCTTTACACTTACGCTTGCAACCCTTCTGCTCATGCGGCAAGACTCCATTTTTTTCCGGATGTCTGTATATTGACTCTGCGACTACTCCAGTCAATAATTTCCACTTAAGTGGCAAATAGGATATCGGCCGGTAATTGTCTACCATATTTCTTTTTTCGATGTTTTTGAAGCACAGCACTGTCCTACTCATTGTCAACCACTCTGGTGTTACTTGGTCGACACATAACAAGGTGTTGAGTTGCGCAGCTATTCGTGCATGACATTCACCAAATCTTTTGATCGAGTAGCCTTGAACTCCATCTGGTCCCGGAACCTTCCAGTTGCTCATTTTTTTTCCTTCACTTCCCTAACTGAAATGACTAGTTCTGCCTGTTTTGGACAGACTACTGTTTGTTTCAATTCTTGCAACCATTCAGTGCTATTTGTCTTTGCTCCAGATGTCACTCCAAAACCTTTAACTTTCAAATGTTATCTGGTATCGACTTTTCATCTGTACTCTCCATTTATTTCTTCGTAGAATCACTTCTGATCTACTCTGGTTGTA
>NC_068996.1:553472-556237 GCF_001194135.2 Octopus bimaculoides | reverse complement strand
TACTACTTTCAGGCCTTTTCTTTCAATATTATACTTCCTTATCAGCGCCCTATATTTTTGTTCGCTTTTAAGCTCCCACTTTCTCATTTCGGTCTAACACCGAAATTTCCTTCGAGAGCATATCTAACCCTGCCTGGATTCTTCTTTTCCGCCATAGATCTTTTCTTTTGTCACTCCCATTATGTTTCTTTTTCTTGACATCAACATCCATATTTTCTGCTACAACAATACTTGCTACCTTGATCACGTTGTTTGTTTCTGTGATGTTTTTTGTTCTGATGTATTTCAGAATATCATTCACATTTTTCGTTTCTTGGTTCAACTTCCATCGATCAGCCTTTTTAAGGTTGCAAATAATGTCGCTATCGTTCTCCTGTGGTGTTGCCTTTATTCTGTCGTAGATTGCCTTTTGCCCATCTTCTTTGTTTACAATCCTGGAATTAAATGGACATAATGGATCAATTAGTAGACAATTTCGCTTTTCCTTATTAATTATTGTTATGTCTGGTCTAGTATTTTCTAACTTCTTGTCCGTTTGAATAGGAAAGTCCCACGGAATCTTACAATTTTCCGACTTCAGTACTCTTTCGACCCGATGTTCTTGCCATGAGAACCATTTTCAAATCTCCATTTCTGGCAAAGCTTCCAGTATAAAGGTTTCAATACTTGGTCGTGCCTCTATTTCTTATATTCTTCCTCTGCCAACTTGGCACATTCTACAACAACGTTTGCCATTGTCTCGTTCCAAGTTTCACAGATTCTATATTCTTCTGACACATTCTCCCCCATATACATTTTTACTCAAGTTATTTGTTATTATCGCTTGATCCTCGGCTCTCTGTTTCTTTTTTTAATTGCCTTTTTTTTTTAAAATCTAAAATCAAATCTAGGATTTTGTTCCACATACATCTTAATAACAACAACAACAACGATGATTATAATGACGGTTTCTTTTATTTGTTAACATGGTGGCAGATTAAGGAAATGATGCAAATCAAGCATAAAGTATCGAATGATATCCGGATTCATCTCATATGTGACAGCAGGCGTTCAACATGTCTCCACTAGTCAGCACTTCCCGGATACTAAACGAGTGCACGCAGATCTGTTTCTTCGCTCTGCGAGCGTCTTGGACAATCCCGTCTCAAATAACTTCTGTACTTGTAAAGTCTATTTCGAAGTTGTTGCACCTTAGGAAGCACTACCCTACCATTTTTCATGATAATCGGTATAGCTGCTTAAGCAGGCGTTAAAGACTACACTATTTAGTTTACCACTTTGTTCAAACTTTCGGATAGCATGACGCTGAAAAGCCTTCACACATGTGCCTGAAATAGAATAGAAAATAACCTGTCACTGTTCATTTAAATCAGAAATGTTGATTTGTTCCCCTGTCACATTTCTAGTCCAGGCTGATGGAACAACGGCTTCGGTTTTTTTAATGTTTAAAAGCTACCACTTAGATCAGGACATACACTTTGTTTTGCATTAACAAAATAGTTGGATGCCAATTTCGTTTGTAGCAATTACCATGACATATCTGGCAACCTCTACTGTCTGTTTATGTCTTCCCTAGTCTGTAGTTTTCTGTAACTATAGAATGGGTACCGCTCATCGTCGCTATCGACACTTATCAAATAGTATTCTTCAGAGAAACCCGCTACAAGTTGTTGATGGTTACGCTTATGTATTCCTAACAAACTAACGCTCGGATTCGGTCACAAAGTTTCGAGTAACAGGGGACATTAAAGTCAGAGTAGTGGATCGGAACCAGCCCTGTGAATAGTAAGGAGTAGATGATATTCTTCAGATACAACTCAGAAATGAAAGAGAATATTCGGAAAGAGTATATTACTGTCGAGTCAGACTAACATTAAAGATTACATGATAGAAATGAGATTATAAGTATAAATGTGCCAGCCACCCTGTTACAAGATACGGATACGACATAAAAAGGTTAAAGCTGAGAAGTTCCTGGACCGAAAAGTAAATACAAGACAGGAAACAACTGACAACGCTCCGAAGCTATTTCATAAGAGTTTATATCGATGGAATATTACAACCACAAACACCAGGAAAGTTGAGTGTGATAGAAATACATACATACGAAATTTTCAGACTCGAAAAATAATGTGAAGAAAGAAATAAGAAAGTAACAAGGATGACGTCGACGACGGCGGCGGCGGCGGCGGTGGTGGTGCTGGTGCTGGTGCTGGTGCCGGTGGTGGTGGATGCTGGTGGTGGTGGTGGTGGTGGTGGTGGTGGTGGTGCTGGTGGTAACCTCATCTTTGACATTGTCGTCTACGTTTTCGTCAGCGTCGTCGTGTAAGTCACACCACCATCATTGTCGTCATAATCATCATCATCATCATCATCGTAAAGGCCATCATCATTATCATTGTCATCACATCACCATGATCAGGTAACTCCTCGTGTGCTGCAAAATATAATATATGAACAATAATCAATTACTACGACATTGAGGAATGTCAAGGGAAACAACTCCGCTAAGTAGTTTCAGGATTTATTGGCCTTACTGAAGTTATACGAAATTGTTGGTTTCAAGTTTCGGCACAAGGCCACCAATTTCGGGGGAGGGTCTAAGACGATTACATCGACCGCACTTCTCAACTGCTACTTTATTTTATCGACACCGAAAGGACGAAAAACAAAATCAACATCGGTGGAATCTGTACTATTCGGAACGCCGCAAAGACAGACGAAATGCTACTTGCTACTTATAAAGAAATATATATATATATATA
>NC_068996.1:551750-552244 GCF_001194135.2 Octopus bimaculoides | reverse complement strand
TATATATATATATATATATATATATTGCAAACATTTAGATTCGGATGAATATGGTACTTAAGTTGAGGCACCAGAATTTAGTACGGTATTATCCATACAATTTCAAAGTAAGGTGATTAAAATCAAAATAAGCAGCAAGGATATCCAGAAGTAATGCAGTACGATCGTTTCATGCAACTCCATTTAATTTAACAATACAATCATTACATCAATTTAAATGTAGAGCAATCTTCAGCTGCACAGAGACATAGAATTTAATTAAATTGAAACAGATGGACACATTAGTATAATTATACCTAAAATCTCCTTAACTTCTTGGAGATTTTAGCATCTAGAGATAATTCTAGAGTGTTAGCATCTAGAGATAATTCTGCCTCTCACTTTTGTGAGTTCAAGTACTGCCAACGTCAAATTAATCCCTAGTGGCGTTAGTAAAAAGAAAACATTGAGACATCGAGAAAAAGAACTCAATGCCTTTAACCAGTTGACCCCTA
>NC_068996.1:550656-551650 GCF_001194135.2 Octopus bimaculoides | reverse complement strand
TAAAACTACTGAACAATAATAATAATAATAATTATTATTATTATTATTATCTCATTAAATTCAGGTAAAAGCAAGTGGTCCAAGAATCAGCTGACGTACAAAGTGCTAACATTGACGAAGGACATACCTGAGGCAACGCAAAGGTAAGGGCTCTACGCTTGTTTCTTCTCTTACACCTGTTTCGGTCATTTGTTCTGCGGCCACGCTGGGGCACCGCCTTTTGAGTTTGAGCAGATCGATGCCGGGAACTTATTCTTTGTAAGCCCCGGGTTACAAATTTATTCTATCGGTCTCTTCTTGCTGAACCACTAATTTACAGGGATGGGGGTGGGGTTGGTGGACGTAATCACACCGGCGTCGGTGGTAAAGCGATGTTGGGGGGATAAATATAGACGCACAAAGACACACACACACACACACACACATATATGTATATGTGTATATATATACATATATACGACGGGCTTTTCTCAGTTTACGTCTACCAAATCCACACACAAGGCTTTGGTCGGCCCCCGAGGCGATAGTAGACGACACTTGCCCAAGGTGACACGTAGTGGGACTGAACCCGTAACCATGTGGTTGGTAAGCAAGCTATATATATATAAGATAGGCTTCTTTTAGTTTCCGTCTACCAAATCCACTCACAAGGATTTGGTCGGCCCGTGGCTATAGTTGAAGACACTTGCCCAAGGTGCCATGTGTGGGACTGAACATGGAACCATGTGGTTCATAAGCAAGCTACTTACCACACAGACACTCCTATATATACAACGGGCTTCGTTCAGTTTCCGTCTACCAAATCCACTCACAAAGCTTTGGTCGGCCCGTGGCTATAGTAGAAGACACTTACCCAAGGTGCCACGCAGTGGGAATGAACCCGGAACCATGTGATTAGTAAGCAAGCTATCTATCTATCGATCTATATATATATATATATATATATATATATATATACATATATACGACGGGCTGCTTTCAGTTTCCGTCTACC
>NC_068996.1:546892-548203 GCF_001194135.2 Octopus bimaculoides | reverse complement strand
ACTCGCGGACAGAGGATCGCGGTTTCGATTCCCAGACCGGGTGTTGTGAGTGTTTATTGAGCGAAAACACCTAAAGCTCCACGAGGCCCCACACGGGTTCGTGGTGAACCCTGCTGTACTCTTTCACCACAACTTTCTCTCGCTCTTTCTTCCTGTTTCTGTTGTGCCTGTAATTCAAAGGGTCAGCCTTGTCACACTGTGTCACGCTTAATATCCCCCGAGAAATACGTTAAGGGTACACGTGTCTGTGGAGTGCTCAGCCACTTGCACGTTAATTTCACGAGCAGGCTGTTCCGTTGATCGGATCAACTGGAATCAACGACGTCGTAAGCGACGGAGTGCCAACAACATCATCATCGTTTAAGGTCCGCTTTCCATGGACAATTTGACTGAGGACTGGTGAACCGGATGGTTACACCAGGCTCCAATCTGATCTGGCAGAGTTTCTACAGCTGGATGCCCTTCCTAACACCAACCACTCCGAGAGTGTAGTGGGTGCTTTGTTGGACGATTTGACTGAGGACTGGTGAAACCAGATGGCTACACCAGGCTCCAATCTGATTTGGCAGAGTTTCTACAGCTAGATGCCCTTCCTAACGCCAAACACTCCGAGAGTGTAGTGGGTGCTTTGTTGGACGATTTTTACTGAGGACTGGGGAACCAGGTGGCTACACCAGGCTCCGATCTGATTTGGTAGAGTTTCTACAGCTGGATGCCCTTCCTAACGCCAACCACTCCGACGGAGTGCCAACCATGATAGCAGTAAAAACAAAACCCAGCCTAAAATAGTGTTGCCACTCTGACCAGAGAAACCTTCATAATCATATGTAGGGAGAATAATGGTTACACCTACCCTTTCCTTAGATGTGATTGCCCCCTTATCCTTATGTATTCTTCTTCCCACTTAGATTCTAAATGTTGCCCCAATGGTAATATGTACATATACTATAATAATCTACATCCTTATGCAGCTGAAAATTACCCTACATTTTTGCATTTAGCGTAATGCTCGCATTACTTGAATAAATGGAGTTGCCTGAAACGTGTGTACTGCAATAATCTTTAAAATCCGTGTTGCTCTTTTTTTTATTATTTGATCACCTTGCTTCTTTGGAAATGTTTGGATTATACCATACTATATTCTGGTGCCTAAAAACTTAAGCGCCCATATTCGAATTTTGAATCTAAATCTATTATTTATATATGTAGGCGCAGGAGTGGCTGTGTGGTAAGTAGCTTGCTTACCAACCAAATGGTTCCGGGTTCAGTCCCACTGCGTAGCACCTTGGGCAAGTGTCTTCAACTAGAGCC
>NC_068996.1:546507-546882 GCF_001194135.2 Octopus bimaculoides | reverse complement strand
TTCCGGGTTCAGTCCCACTGCGTAGCACCTTGGGCAAGTGTCTTCAACTAGAGCCTCGGGCCGACCAAAGCCTTGTGAGTGGATTTGGTAGATGGAAACTGAAAGAAGCCACTCGTGTATATGTATATATATATGTATGTGTGTGTATATGTTTGCGTGTCTGTGTTCGTCCCACCAACATCGTTTGACAACCGATGCTGGTGTGTTTACGTCCCCGTAACTTAGCGGGTTCGGCAAAAGAAACCGATAGAATAAGTACTAGGCTTAACAAAGAATAAGTCCTGGGGTCGATTTGCTCGGATAAAAGGCGATGCTCCAGCATGGCTGCAGTCAAATGTCTGAAATAAGTAAAAGAGAAAAAGAGTAAAAGAATAT
>NC_068996.1:543989-544830 GCF_001194135.2 Octopus bimaculoides | reverse complement strand
TTGTTGTTTTTTTTTTGTTTTTTTTTTACTCTTCTCTACTGTTTTTTGTTCTGTGTGTATCAAAAATATCGCTATCAATCTAGAGTAATAATTTGTAGTTTTGAAATCAGTAGTTCTTTGACTGCTGTTTCTGAATTCTCAGTATGGTGGAGAAGCAGGTTACTGTCAATCCCTGTATATTTATGATTATAAATGTTTTTTACCGAAAAGGTTTTTTCATACTGAGCTACCCGGCAAAATTGTTAATTATTAATTTTATTACTAATTGACGATTCACTGCCCTGCATATCTATATATATATAGGTGTAGGAGTGGCTGTGTGGTAAGTAGCTTGCTTACCAACCATATGGTTCCGGGTTCAGTCCCACTGCGTAGGTACACATAAGCATATGTGTGTGTGTATGTACGTACACGCACGTGTTTGTACATAGGTGTCCGCACCCTAGCAGACACATATGTAAACATTGACTTTAATTATCTCCCCTTACCCAAATAACTCCTTGACCTCAACCTTTAGCTTCACATCAATAACACCCTCCCTTTATATTTCTATGTAAACTAGCGTTCTTATACCTAAAGCCCGTGGAATAATACCGTTGACCCCGTCATAATTCTTCGAAACATATATGTAGGAATTAAAATAACTTTCATCGACGTGCATTTTGCTCCATTTGTTGTTATTATCCATATATTCTCAAAATGTATCACTTTAACTCGGTATATCAACCTGTAAAACGGCTGGGATATCTTGTTTTTTAGTGTAATTTTGCTAACTCTGGTAACCATTAACGTATTCAAATTATCGAAAGTTTCAATAACTGAGATAATATATATATATATA
>NC_068996.1:542478-543020 GCF_001194135.2 Octopus bimaculoides | reverse complement strand
GTTTTAGGGTTAGGGTTTTAGGGTTTTAGGGTTAGGGTTTAGTGTTAGGGTTAGGGTTAGGGTTAGGGTTTAGGGTTAGGGTTAGGGTTAGGGTTAGGGTTTCAGAGTTTGGGTTAGGGTTAGGGTTTTAGGGTTAGAGATAGGGTTTTAGAGTTAGAGTTAGGGTTCGGGTTTTAGGGTTAAGATTTTGGGGTCAGGGTTAGGGTTTTAGGGTTAGGGATAGGGTTTTAGAATTAGGGTTTGGGTTCGGTTTTTAGAGTTAGGGATTTAGGGTCAAGGTTAGGGTTTTAGGGATAGGGTTAGGGTTTTAGTGTTAGGGATAGGGTTTTAGAATTAGGGTTTGGGTTCGGTTTTAGGGTTAGGGTTTTAGGGTTAGGGTTTTAGGGTTTTAGGGTTAGGGTTTAGTGTTAGGTTAGGGTTAGGGTTAGGGTTTAGGGTTAGGGTTAGGGTTTTAGTGTTAGGGATAGGTTTTAGAATTAGGGTTTGGGTTCGGTTTTTAGAGTTAGGGATTTAGGGTCAAAGTTAGGGTCTTAGGGTTAGGG
>NC_068996.1:538654-541769 GCF_001194135.2 Octopus bimaculoides | reverse complement strand
TTTTGTATATTGTGTTATATGCCCTTCGGTACTTGGGGTTAGGGTTAGGGTTAGGGTTAGGGTTTTTGCTTTCTTTTGTATATTCTGTTATATGCCCTTCGGTACTTGGGGTTAGGGTTTTTGTTTATTTGTATATTCTGTTATATGCCCTTCGGTACTTGGGTTTAGGGTTATGGTTTTTGTTTTTTTGTATATTCTGTTATATGCCCTTCGGTACTTGGGGTTAGGGTTAGGGTTAAGGTTAGGGTTAGGGTTAGGGTTTTTGCTTTTTTGTATATTCTGTTATATGCCCTTCGGTACTTGGGGTTAGGGTTAGGGTTAAGGTTAGGGTTAGGGTTAGGGTCAAGGTTAGGGTTCGGATTTTAGGGTTTGGTGTTTAGGGTCAGGGTAAGGGTTTTAGGGTTAGTGATAGGGTTTTAGAGTTAGGGTTAGGGTTTAGGTTTTAGGGTTAAGGTTTTAGGGTCAGGGTTAGGCTTTTAGGGTTAGGGATAGGGTTTTAGAGTCAGGGTAAGGGTTCGATATTTAGGGTTTGTGTTTTAATGTTTGGGTTAGGGTTCGGGTTTTAGGGTTAGCGTTTTAGGGTCAGGATTAGGGTTTTAGGGTTAGGGATGGGGTTCTAGGGTTAGGGACAGGGTTTTAGAGTTAGCGATAGGGTTAGGGTCAGGGTTAGCGATAGGCCTTTAGAGTTAGGGTTGGGGTTTTAGGGTCAGGTTGAGGGTTTTATGATCAGAGTTAGGTTTTAGGGTTAGGGTTAGGGTTAGGGTTTTTGCATTTTTTTGTATATTCTGTTATATGCTCTTCGGTACTTGGGGTTAGGGTTAGGGTTTGGGTTAGGGCTTTTGTTCTTTTGTATATTCTGTTATATGCCCTTCGGTACTTGGGGTTAGGGCTAGGGTTATGTTTTTGTTTTTTTGTATATTCTATTATATGCCATTCGGTACTTGGGGTTAGGGTTAGGGTTAGGGTTAGGGTTAGGGTTTTTTTGTATATTCTGCTATATGCCCTTCGGTACTTGGGGTTAGGGTTCGGGTTTTAGGATCAGGGTTAGGGTTTTAGGGATAGGGATAGGGTTTTAGAGTTAGGGTAAGGGTTCGATTTTTAGGGTTTGTGATTTAATGTTTCGGTTAGGGTTCGAGTTTTAGGGTTATTCGTTTTAGGGTCAGGATTAGTGTTAGGGTTAGGTTTTGGTTTAGGGTTAGGGTTAGGGTCAGCGTTAGGGTTCGGGTTTTAGGGTTTGGTGTTTAGGGTCAGGTAAGGGTTGGGGTTCGGGTTTTAGGGTAATTCGTTTTAGGGTCAGGATTAGGGTTTTAGGGTTAAGGATAGGGTTTTAGAGTTAGGGTTAAGGTTCGGTTTTTAGGGTTGGGATTTAGGGTCAGGGTTAGGGTTAGGGTTAGGGTTAGTGTTAGGTTTTGGCTTAGGGTTAGGGTTAGGGTCAGCGTTAGGGTTCGGGTTTTAGGGTTTGATGTTTAGGGTCAGGTAAGGGTTGGGGTTCGGGTTTTAGGGTCAGGATTAGGGTTTTAGGGTTAGGGATAGGGTTTTAGGTTAGGGTTAAGGTTTGGTTTTTAGGGTTGGGATTTAGGGTCAGGGTTAGGGTTTCAGGGTTAGGGATAGGGTTTTAGAGTTAGGGATAGGGTTTGAGATTTAGGGTTAGGATTAGGGTTAGCGATAGGGCTTTAGAGTTAGAGTTAGGTTTTAGGGTTAAGGTATTAGGGTTAGAGTTACAGAAAAATGTGAAAAATGAAGAAATTGGAGGGTTAGGTTTAGGGTTAGGGTTAGGGTTAGCATTTTAGAGTCAGCGTTAGGGTTTTAGAGTTAGTGATAGGGTTAGGGTTAGGGTTAGATTTAGGGTTAGGGTTAGGGTTTGGGTTAGGGTTAGGGTTTTAGGGTCAGGTTTAGTTTTTAGGATCAGAGTTAGCTATTAGGGTTAAGGGTTAGGGTTAGGGATTAGGGTGAGGGCTAGGGTTAGGGTTAGGGTTAGGTTTAGGGTTAGGGTTTTTGTTTTTTGTATATTCTGTTATATGCCCTTCGGTACTTGGGGCTAGAGTTAGGGTAAGGATTAGTGTTAGGGTTAGGTTTAGGTTTAGGGTTAGGGTTAGGGTCAGCGTTAGGGTTCGGGTTTTAGGGTTTGGTGTTTAGGGTCAGGTAAGGGTTTTAGGGTTAGGGATAGGGTTTTAGAGTTAGGGTTAGGGTTTATGTTTTAGGGTTAAGGTTTTAGGGTCAGGGTTAGGGTTTTATGCTTAGGGATAGGGTTTTAGAGTTAGGGTAAGGGTTTGAATTTTAGAGTTTGTGTTTCAATGTTTGGGTTAGGGTTCGGGTTTTAGGGTTAGCGTTTTAGAGTCAGGATTAGGGTTTTAGGGTTAGGGATAGGGTTTTAGGGTTAGGGACAGGGTTTTAGAGTTAGGGATAGAGTTTGAGTCTTAGGGTTAGGGTCAGGGTTAGCGATAGAGCTTTAGAGTTAGGGTTAGTGTTTTAGGGTTAGGGTTAGGTTTAGGGTTAGGGTTAGGGTTAGGGTTAGGGTTTTTGTTTTTTGTATATTCTGTTATATGCCCTTCGGTACTTGGGGTTAGGTTTAGGGCTAGGGTTAGGGTTAGTGTTAGGGTTCTTGTTTTTTTTTGTATATTCTGTTATATGCCCTTCGGTACTTTGGGTTAGGGTTAGGGTTAGTGTTAGGGTTAGGGTTAAGGTTAGGGTTAGGTTAGGGTTAGGGTCAGGGTTAGGGTTCGGGTTTTAGGATTAGGTGTTTAGTGTCAGGGTAAGGGTTTTAAGGTTAGGGATAGGGTTTTAGAGTTATGTTTAGGGTTTAGGTTTTAGGGTTAAGGGTTTAGGGTCAGGGTTAGGGTTTTAGGGTTAGGGATAGGGTTTTAGAGTTAGGGTATGGGTTCGATTTTTAGGGTTTGTGTTTTAATGTTTGGGTTAGGGTTCGGTTTTTAGGGTTCAGGTTTTAGGGTTCGGGTTTTAGGGTTAGCGTTTTAGGGTCAGGATTAGGGTTTCAGGGTTAAGGATAGGGTTTTAGGGTTAGGGACAGGGTTTTAGGGTCAGAGGATCAGAGTTAGGTTTTAGGGTTAGGGTTAGGGTTAGGGTTAGGTTTAGGGTTAGGGTTAGGGTTAGGGTTAGG
>NC_068996.1:535937-538326 GCF_001194135.2 Octopus bimaculoides | reverse complement strand
GCAACCACACCAACAACATCAACACCAACAACAACATCACCAGCAACCACACCAACAACATCAACACCAACAACATCACCAGCAACCACACCAACAACATCAACACCAACAACAACATCACCAGCAACCACACCAACAACATCAACACCAACGCCCTCGTCACCATTATCATCGACGTTACCAAGTACGAAAGAAACCTTGCTGTCCACAATTCTGTTTTCAACGCAAGCTTCTACCACGACGACGACAACAACGACAAGAACAACTACAACATCGACCCCTGCACCAACTACAACTGTGGCCCCACCAAATATACCGAACTTCGAGTGTCCGTTTGCTTATACGGCAGTGATGAAATGTAGGTTGATGGATAATTTATCATGTTTCATTTTTCGGGTATAGGGGGCTGGTAAGGGCTCGGACCCTAACCCCAACCCTAACCCTAGCCCTAACCCTAACCCTAAACCCTAACCCGAACCCTAGCACTAGCCCTAAACCTAACCCTAACCCTAACCCTAAACCTAACCCTAAACCCTAAACCTAACCCTAGCCCTAAACCTAACCCTAACCCTAACCCTAAAACCCGAACCTAATCCTGGCCCTAAAACCCTTAACTAACTCTAAAATCCTAACTCTGACCCTAAAACCCTAACTCTAACTCTAAAACCCTATCCCTAAAACCCGAACCCTGACCCTAACTCTAAAACCCTATCCCTATCACTCAAACCCTATCCCTAAGCCTGACCCTAAAACCCTACCTCTAAAACCCGAACCTAATCCTAACTCTAAAACCCTAACCCAAAAACCCGAACCTAATCCTGGCCCTAATACACTAACTCTAACTCTAAAATCTTATCCATAACCTTAAAACAATAACCCTGACCCTAAATCCCTAACCCTCAAATCCGAACCCTAACCCTAACTCTAAAACCCTATCCTTAACCCTAAAACCCTATCCCTAACCCTAAAACCCTATCCCTAAGCCTGACCCTAAATCCCTAACTATAAAACCCGAACCCTAACTCTAAAACCCTATGCCTAACTCTAAAACCCTATCCCTAACCCCAAAACCCTATCCTTAAGCCTGACCCTAAAACCTTAACTATAAAACCCTAACCCTAACTCTAAAACCCTATCCCTAACCCTAAAACCCTATCCTTAAGCCTGACCCTAACACCTTAACTATAAAACCCTAACCCTAACTCTAAAATCCGAACCCGAACTCTACTATCCTATCCCTAACCCTAAAACCCTATCCCTAAGCCTGACCCTAAAACCCTAACTATAAAACCAGAACCCTAACCCTAACTCTAAAACCCTATCCCTAACGCTAAAACCCGAACCTAACCCTATCTCTAAAACATTATCCTTAATGATAAAACCCATTCACTGACTCTAAAACCCTAACCCTAACTCCAAAACCTATCCCTGACTCTAAAACCCTAAGCCTGACCCTAAATGAATAACGATGGTCTTAAGATTGTGGTAGATCTCGGGGACAAAATGTTTTTTTTAGGGGGGGTGTCTGTATTGTGGGTAATTTCTTAAGTGAGAATTTACGAAGGGACAAGACGAAGGCTTTTTATGTTGCGAGCCTACGCTCTTAGTCGGAAGGGAATGCAGAAATAAGCAGAGAGAGGAAATAGAAAAGGCGAATCTGTCTGTCTATCTATCTATCTATCTATCTATCTATCTATCTATCTATCTATCTATCTATCGATCTATCTATCTATCGCTATCTACCTACCTATCTATCTATCTATCTATCTATCTATCTATCTATCTATCTATCTATCTGTCTGTGTCTATCTATCTATCTATCTATCTATCTATCTATCTATCTATCTATCTATCCATCTCTATATCTATCTATCTATCTACCTACCTACCTACCTACCTACCTACCTACCTACCTATCCATCCATCTATCTATCTATCTATCCATCTCTATATCTACCTACCTACCTACCTACCTAACTACCTAACTAAACGGTGACGATGATGATATTAACGAATATTGCTTTCATTTTTTTCCAGATTACACGGAGGGTTACCTCGCATTTAGCAACAACCAGGCATTTAAATTAGACCAGTTGGGGTCACTCAAATCAGGGCCTCTTAATATACGGGACCTATTTGATAATACCCCACCTTATGTATCCGCGGCGGCGTTTGATTCAAGTACAAATTCGAGCTACCTCTTTGCTAGTAAGTATAAACCTTTCGTTTGTGCGCACGGGCTTCTTGCGACATTGTTTGATGAATGGATAGATGTGTGTACACAGGCGCAGGAGTGGCTGTGTGGTAAGTAGCTTGCTTACTAACCACATAGTTCCGGGTTCAGTCCCACTGTGTAGCACCTTGGGCAAGTGTCTTCTACTATAGCCTC
>NC_068996.1:532974-534748 GCF_001194135.2 Octopus bimaculoides | reverse complement strand
TTAGGGTTAGGGTTAGGGTTAGGGTTAGCGTTAGGGTTAGGCTTAGGGTTAGGGTTAGGGTTAGAGTTGGGTTAGGGTTAGGTTTAGGGTTAGGGTTAGGGTTAGGAGTTAGGGTTAGGGTAAGAGTTAGGGTTAGGGTTAGAGTTAGGGTTAGGGTTAGAGTTAGGGTTAGGGTTAGGTTTAGGGTTAGTGTTAGTGTTAGGGTTAGGGTTATGTTTAGAGCTAAGGTTAGTGTAAGGGTTAGGGTTAGGGTTAGGTTTTGGGTTAGAGTTGGGTTAGGGTTAGGTTTAGGGTTAGGGTTAGGGTTAGATTTAGGGTTAGGGTTAGGTTTAGGGTTAGAGATGGGTTAGGGTTAGGGTTAGGGTTAGAGTTGGGTGAGGGTTAGGTTTAGGGTTACGGTTACGGTTAGGTTTAGGGTTTGGGTTAGGTTTAGGGTTAGTTTTAGGTTTTGGATTAGGATTAGGGTTAGGGTTAGGGTTAGGGTTAGGTTTAGGGTTAGAGTTAGGTTTTGGATTAGGGTTAGGGTTAGGTTTAGGGTTTGTGTTAAGGTTAGGGTTAGGGTTAGGTTTAGTGTTAGTATTAGGTTTAGGGTTAGGTCTAGGTTTAGGGTTAGGATTAGGTTTAGGGTTAGGGTTAGTGTTAGGTTTAGGTTTAGGGTTAGGTTTAAGGATAGAGTTAGCTTTAGGGTTAGGGTTAGGGTTAGGGTTAGATTTTTCGCTCCTGATTTTTACGGTTTGAATTCAAATTCCGCCGAAGTCGACTTTACTTGTCATCCTTTCGGAGCCAACAAATTAAGTTTCCATACATCATATTACATAAATAATTGTCCTTTCTTTATCTAGACGGATCAGTATGGAAGTATGTGAACAACATTCTTGAAACAGGATATCCGAAGGTTATTAATATATACGTGATTGGCGCCGTTGTTAGTAACAATAAACTCGTCCTTTCCAGTGTAAGTATACATCGCTTAATAAACATGCACACGTTATAGACATAGCCCTAAACTTAACCCTAACCCTAATCCTAACCCTAACCCTAACCCTATTCCTATCCCTAACCCTAACCCTAGCCCTAAACCTAACACTAACCCTAACCCCAACCCTGACCCTAACCCTAACCCTAACCCTAACCCCAACCCTGACCCTAAACCTAACACTAACCCTAACTCAAAATCTAACCCTAACCCTAACCCTAACTCTAACCCTAACCCTAACACTTACCCTAACCCTAACCCTAAACCTAACCCTAGCCCAACCCTAACCCTAACACTAAACCTAACCCTAACCTTAACCCTAACCCTAACCCTAACTCTAATCCTAACCCTAACCCTAACCCTAACTCTAACCCTAACCCTAAACCTAACCCTAACCCTAACTCTAACCCTAACCCCAACCCTGACCCTAAACCTAACACTAACCCTAACGCAAAACCTAACCCTAACCCTTACCCTAACCCTAATCCTAACCCTAACCCTAACTTCGTCGATTACGACGTCGCGGGTTCCAGTTGATCCGATCAACGGAACAGCCTGCTCGTGAGATTAACGTGCAAGTGGCTGAGCACTCCACAAACACGTGTACCCTTAACGTAGTTCTCAGGGATATTCAGCGTGACACAGTGTGACAAGGCTGACCGTTTGAATTACAGGCACAACAGAAACAGGAAGTAAGAGTGAGAGAAAGTTGTGGTGGAAGCGTACAGCAGGGTTCACCACCATCCCCATGCCGGAGCCTCGTGGAGCTTTAGGTGTTTTCGCTCAATAAACACTCAC
>NC_068996.1:529682-532591 GCF_001194135.2 Octopus bimaculoides | reverse complement strand
ATATTATCTCATGTAGCTTTTGACTAATATCTATGTATTTAAATTTATATTTCAGCTATACTACATAACGGAACTCGACAAAACCAATTTGGATACTGTACTGAGTCACCAGTACAGACTGCTCCGGTTTCCACTCGTACAGTTTTATTTCAGTGACTCAATACTCTCCCGGAACAATGAGCTGGTTTACATTGACTGGAATGGGTAACTTACCTTTTCATTTAAAAATTAATTCTGTAATCTGTAATTGGGCCTCACCGAGGCTATGGCTAGTGACCGAGACCTTTGGAAATATGCTGTGCGTGAGAAGACCCCAGCAGGCCAAGTGAGACCTAAATCCGAGGCCTCTGCCAGGGGTGTAGCAGGAATGGATGAGGATAGCTGTGTGAGAAAGTGCCACACCCTAGCGGTTGAGGGCACCTGTGGAAGAGGTACGCCCAGGAAGATCTGGGATGAGGTGGTGAGGCTAGAGCCTCGAACATTGGGCCTCACCAAGGCGATGACTTCAGACTGAGACCTTTGGAAATGTGTTGTGCGTGAGAAGACCCAGCAAGCCAAGTGAGACATAAATCCAAGGCCTCTACCAGGAGTAAGACACTTGCCCAAGGTGCCACGCAATGGGACTGAACCCAGAAACATGTGGTTGGTAAGCACACAGCCACTTCTACACCTATATATATATATACGACGGGCTTCTTTCAGTTTCCGTCTACCAAATCCACTCACAAGGCTTTGGTCGGCCCGGGGCTATAATAGAAGGCACTTGCCCAAGGTGCCACGCAGTGGGACTGAACCCAGAACCATGTGCTTGGGAAGCAAGCTACTTACCACACAGCCACTCCTACACCTATATATACATATATACGACGGGCTTCTTTCAGTTTCCTTCCACCAAAGTTTGCATTTTACAGTTTGCGGCCTTTGAGTTGTCTGTTCTGTTTCTTGTGTTGTCATGGTAACAAAAACAATAATTGCATTACAAGTATTAATATTATTGTTAATATATTACAAATATTCTTCTTCTTCTTCTTCTTCTTCTTATTATTATTATTATTATTATTATTATTATTATTATTATTATTATTATTATTATTATCATTATTATTATTATTATTATTATTATTATTATTATTACTACTACTATTCTTCTTTTCATTATTTTACAGGTATACAGTATGTAAACATGAAGAAGGTGACTGTTATAATGTGCTTCGTTGCTAAACAGGCATACACAAATATATACATATATATACATATATATGCATGTATATATATATATGTGTGTGTATATATATATATATATATATATATATATATACACACACACACACACACACATATATATATATATATATACATACATATATATATATATATATGCGTGTGTATGTATATATGTGTGTGTGTATGAGTATATATATATATATATATATATATATATATATATATATACACATACATATATGCATATGTGTGCTATAGTGAAACTGAAAAAACAAAAGAATTCCCAGAAAAAAATGATCTCCCGAAATGAAAGAAGTACTTGATGCGCATCTAATGATATAATATACCAAATAACTGTCACTGATATTAAACATCATTTATTATTTTAGAAATTACTCCTAAAACTATTTATTATGTTCTTTATGATTAAAAACAATATGATAAGGATGAGTGCCCAAAACAAATGATGGTTGGTTAGTGCATCAGAATGATATTACTCTACGTTTTGAGCAAGAACTGCACATAATGTGCCTTTTTGTAACAAATTTTATTAACAATGGGAATATTTTGATGACAAATATCCAGGAAGCGATTAAGAAATATTGTAAAAGGAATATGTATTACTTAATTTTCCTATTTCTTCCTGGCCTCAACAGCAAAAAGCACTGATTCAACGATATTCTTTAGAAAATTTGTATTATAATATCGCCAAAACTGATATATGTCAAATGTAAAAAAATAATGTATGAGTCAGAAGTTAAAACGAATGTATGTTATTGGTTTTATAAATATATATATATATATGAGAATAAATGAGGCAGAATGAATTATGTAAGGAACTATGAGGGATTGTTAAAGTATAAGTGTCATGCCATTGTATGCGTGTGCATGCATGTGTGTGTGTATGCTTGTATATTTATCATTACACCCACATACATATATACACATACGCATATATATGCATATATGTATGTATGTATGCATGCGGTGTATTTGTGTACCTATTAAGTGAGAGATGTATATATGCTTCAATAATTTATTTCCTGAATACTTTTTAAAACAATTCTTGGTTCCTTTTACTCCATATCAGCACACACACACACACACACACACACACACACACACACACACACACACATATATATATATATATATATATATATAGATTCAGATGAATATGGTACTTAAGTTGAGGCACCAGAATTTAGTACGGTATTATCCATACAATTTCAAAGTAAGTTGATTAAAATCAAAATGAGCAACAAGGATATCCAGAGGTAATGCAGTACGATCGTTTCAAGCAACTTCATTTAATTGAACAATGCAACCATTACATCGATTTAAATGACCCCATAAAACAGTGACATGCAAAATCTGTAACAAGTCTTTCTTCCTGATACCTTAGTAGCTTCTAAGCTGAAGTGAATGCAGTATGTTCTTTGTCTATCTCCTTAACTTCTTGGAGATTTTAGGTATAATTATACCAATGTGTCCAACTGTTTTAATTTAATTTAATTCTATGTCCTTATGTAGCTGAGGATTGCTCTGCATTTTAAATTGATGTAATAATGGCATTGTTAAATTAAATGGAGTTGCATGAAACGATTGTACTGCATTACCTCTGGCTATCCGTGTTGATTATTTTGATTTTTATATATATATATATATATATATATATGTATATA
>NC_068996.1:527065-529557 GCF_001194135.2 Octopus bimaculoides | reverse complement strand
TATATATATATATATATTTGTATATGTATATACATACATATATATATATGTATACATAGGACAGTCATGAAACGATTGGATGACAGAGGAGCTCAAAGATACATAATCTTATCACTGAAACCACAAGGTTGTTCTATTTTGTGGGTTAACATGGTACAAATGGCAAAGCCAACATCCCCTGCTTGTTTTTCACCCTTTGGTTTACTCTTCCAAAAGAAAGTGTATCCAGCACCTGTTTCTGTCAATTGATTTTCATCACTCAACCGATTTTCAGAGAGTGCAGCAATGTCAATGCTAGCCAACTCCTTGGCTATTATGGCAGTTTGTGCTTCGGGGTTACTTGACCCTTCGTGATCAAGAAGTGTCCTGACATTCCATACACCTACCCATAATCCATATTTCTTGCTTGCATGTTTTCTCTTTGTATTCCTCCTGCTCTGGTGAACAGCCATCAGCTGCAGGTTGCTGGCCAGCTTGATGGTAGAACAGGCATTTGTTTGGGTCACCTTTTCTAGACCTCTCCCAGATTTCTGGGTGAACAGTGCTATCTTAGAGAGGACTGCTTAGATACTCTCGAACTTGCTGAAGCATGCTGCGGTTCTTTTAACAATGCAGCGACATTAGATGGACCCTGAGCCGCTCACGTGCAGATTCGTGACTGTGCGCTCCTAGCCCATTAAGCCTGCACATGTCGCCACTATTCCATCACCGTGGGAATTGAAGAGATATCTCTACATTTAAATATCAAAGCCACACGCTTGTACGACACTTATAGCCCACGCTCCTCCCCCAAAATCTGATATCCAGTAACAAACCAAGGGAAGGTGACTGGGTGGTTATGGAGGTCGCATATTTTATTATCCAGGAGTTTAACCTCTCCAGTAGTTTTATATCAGTGTCCTTCTCCGAGTCTTTGCCCAACCAAAGGCTAACTGCAAGACAGCAGTAAAGAATTTGGAGTTACCTTCTCCGAGACAGATTGCAATATAAGAAGTAAAAATACAAGCTTAGTATCTATGAATCTTGCATTTTAACGGTCCTCCTGTACTCTTCTGAGACCTAGACTACATATCGGCGCCACATCAAGGCTTTAGAATGATTCAATCAGACTTGTCTAAGGATGATTGATACTAGACATCAAATAAAAGTCTTTAACACCAGATACCGTTTTTCTTCAGCAAGCTAACAGATCTAGTATTGAAATGTTCTTCATACGCAATCAGATGCTTTGGGTTGGGAACCTTGCTAGGATGCAGGACGACAGGTGGCCAAAGTAGTTGTTTTACGGGGAGTTGCAGCCTGGCAAATGTCCGAGATATAAACCTAAGAAACGTTTTTAGGGATGCTGTCAAAAGCAACCTTAAGGCTCTTAATGTGAAAGTTGAAGACTGGGAGCAGATGATGCAAGATCAATTGGTTTGGAAACAAATGATCTACAATAGATGTAAAGCATTTGAAGCTCGAAGAATTGAACGATCTATCTTGAAACGAGAACTTCGTACACAGGACTCAACTACAATCCCAGACACTTCACTACTTAACAATATTTGTAAGATCTGCAGTAGTTTGTTTGTCAAGAGCAAGACTTGCTAGTCATATAAGATCGCATGACAGTATTTAGTAATTGAAGAGATGGCCTTCTTCCGTAAAGAAGTGGCAATCATCATATATATATATATATATACTTATATGTGATATGTGTATATATATATACTTATATGCATATATATAAGTATATATATATATATATATATATATTTTCTAACAAAACTGTCCGATGAACGGGAACGGGAAACTCAGAGTAACGGTTTTTTTGTTATATTTCTGCTGCTTTTAAATAAAGTATATATATATATATATATATATATGCAAAGAAACAAGACCTTCTTATAGGAATGTAAAGCATCCAATATAAATAGGCATATATAACACAATATACAATAATAAAAGGAAAATGGAAAGTTCAAATTGACATACGATAATTTATTAGCAAATATTATATATTAGTATTATATGAAAATAAATATAATACCAGTACTTCGATTCAAACCAATAAACCAACAGCAAATTTATAAAGATGCATTTTATGGAAATATTTGGGATAAGGACTTCATCAGGGTAACCGGACAAAAATCATAAGTTTGAATCGTAAAACAGTGTCTATTAACATATATCAATTTGAACTTTTATTATATACATATGTGTGTGTGTGTGTGTGTGTGTGTGTATGTATATCTATATATATATGTGTATGTGTGTGTGTGTGCGTGTATAATATATGTATATGTGTGTACGTCTATGTATATATCTATATATTTACCTGTTCCTCTACCTATTTATTCATTTATCTATTTATCTATCTGTCTGTCAATAAATCAATCTATCTATATAGGTATATATATATATATATATATACATATGTGTGTGTATATATACATTTGTGTGTATGTATATATATATATATATATATATATATATATATATATATATAT
>NC_068996.1:521751-524271 GCF_001194135.2 Octopus bimaculoides | reverse complement strand
TATATATATATATATATGAAATTTCTATCAGTTCTGCATGTGTGTTGTATGTATGAATGTATTTATTTATTTATTTATTTTACAATTTCCTACTATGAAAAACCTTACCTATTGAACACTAATGAAATAAATATCCTTGTACCACGACTGCGTTGAGTTTGAGTTATTTATGACTTTTAATTGTAAATTTCTGGCCTTCCTTCTAAGTAATAAAAATATGAGTCATAATATATTAAATTATTTTCAGAGCGCAAATAGTAACAGAAGGATAAGTGAGAATGTTCACCCATTCGTTAAACCGTACTGTAAAGACCGCATAAAATATTACCATGCACTTTAATTCTAATCCAGCATATGATTACTGACTAACACTGTACCATTAGATAAATAAATAAGACGAAGAAAGGGAGGAGAAGGGGATAATAATAATAATAATAATAGCTTCGGGCTAAATAATAACATGGACGTACACTAAGAAGCTCTCTCTACAAAAACAAATTTAATCCAATAACATCGGTGCAATGGAAGGAAAACATCGCAATACAGTTGAGAGAAAAATTCTGAAACAAAGGAACTAAAAAATCAGCAAGATTTTTGTTAAATAGAGTGTTGTTTCTTTCTTAAATGCGTGTTGTCTCAATGTGATATACGTAAGATGGCGAGACCAGCTCCAGGAACCCTGGAAAAACACACCAAACACACTAAGTACGTAAATTGAATAATTACCTATACATACAACTACCCATGCATCTTTGTGCACATGCTAATATTTACTAGCAACATAAATAATGCCAACACGACATACAGAAAATAAAATTAAAAAACCGAACCAAACAAAAACAAAGCAACTTCACACAAACGACTATAAAAAGGAGCAAATCAGTCACAGTTTAAAATATCACTAAATAGTTATGCCCGGAAACATAGCAACCAAAAAAAGTAGAGGCGATTTTCGATCTATCAGCCTACAATTTGACAGCTATATCCATTCGAAGAACAATGAAGCGGTGTCATATCAAATAGTTAACCTTGAACAAACAGACCTGTCTCCTATTGTCACCGTCAATGTTTTAATAACAAGCAAAAACTAATACCGGATCGTCATCACTCGGGACAAGAACCGCATTACCCACTGGGGACCCACACTAGGGTCGAAAAGTTTGCTGCTGGGACAAACTCTCAGATAACCAGAACCAGGATAACCCTAACCCTAGAACTAGCGACACCTCCTAAAGCAAAACGCATAAAATGGACTAGAGTGGATTATAGAGGTGTGTTGAAAGCTTTCTATACATCTCTAGCTAAACCTAAACAATAACCTCATTGTACAAACATACACTTCATGGAGAAACTTAGTAGGCAACGAAGTACGCAGATATATAGACGCAAATAAGTTAACTAATGTAGGTAGAGACACAATTAAGAATAAAAGATTAACTGACTCTGAAATTAGCCAAATTAGGAAACAAATATCTCATGGTAGACATCATGAAAACAGCAACAATGCAGATGAAATAAGTAACAGATGCGCAGAACGCAGTATACGAGCTGTGCATCCCAACGAGGAAGCTGAAGAAAGAATAGCGAAAAACAGAATAGATATGACACAGAATTTGAGGAGAATAATAAAGAGATCATAGAAGCAAAAGGAGACATTATGAGAGAACCCGGCAAGGCTGAGTTTACTGACATCATCAATAGAGAACCACTACCAACGTTCTCAAATAGCATTAAATTAACAACACAATCATGATGTATAATGTTGCTCATAGACAGATCTTAAATAATAAGGGAAATGACCTAATAACCTTAAATAACCTCATCAAGTCCATTGCTAAAGTTGTAACTGCTCAGCTAGGTGTCAACAGACCTCCTAAGTGGAACGTAGCAATACAAAAATGGATCGAATCTCTGCGGGGAGATGTATCAGTTTCCATGGAACTGCTAGAGGAGTAAATGTTAAGAGCTAGCAGAAATATAAAACGGAAGATTTTATAAACCTCCCCATAATCAAGCAAATAGTGAAAGAACGAATAATAATAATAATGAATTTTGCTGACATCCATTTTTATCATACCCAGAGCACCCACACAAAGAGGAACGGTTCTCATTTCAAAATGCCACATCTTTTGTATTTCAATTTCCAAGTCCTTATATTTACTTATTTTGTCAAATTGCAGATATATTTTTATCATTGGGAACACTTACATCTATTAGTCTACCAGTGTTTTCTTCCCTGGCTTTAACAATACTACTAATAATAATAATAGATAATATAAGGACTGCTATGACTCCTCTGGACGGAATATGTAAATAAACGAAGAGTTCCATAATTAAATTAGCAGTCCTAATATTATCTATTAAAAAAAAATGAAGTAGACTGACATATCAAATTTTGAACCTGTTGAAGGTACACGAGATACCGAAATATCGTTCAGCAAATTTAATTATGGAACTCTTCTTCTTTTTAATAATAATAATAATAATAATAATAATAATAATAATAATAATAATAATAAT
>NC_068996.1:512427-514689 GCF_001194135.2 Octopus bimaculoides | reverse complement strand
GCTGCTGGGTATCTAAGAGATCAGTAGCGAATTTTTTGCTCTCTTTCAGAATAGAATGAAATTTTTTCGGTCTTTCATGTTTTTCAACAAGTTTTAGCAACCAATCGTTGGTTGTTTCAAGGTATTTGGCCAGTCCGATTGTGGTGGTTTTGTACGTAAGCTCAAGCTGGATCAAGCCTCAACCTCCCTGAACTCTGGGAAGGTAAAGACGATCCACGTCTGCCTTTGGATGGTGCATCTTATTACAAGTCAGTACCTTGCGGATTTTTCTATCAATTTTCATTATTTCACTGGTATTCCAGTTAAGCACATTGAAGCTATAAAGAACAACTGGGACTGCTAAGGAATTTATGGCTAACACCTTATTATATGCATTCAGATCAGATTTCAGGACTGCTCGAACTCTTCTATAATGGCCTGAATAAGCTATCGTAAAGCTTATGATATGATTGCACATTTGTGGATCATCGAGCGCTTAGATCAGTTTGGAATTGTGAGTAACGTAATGTGTTTTCTGAAGCGAAGTATGGTGGGGTGGAAAACTGAGTTGACATCCAACGGAAAAATCTTGAGCACCCTGGACATCAGATAAGGGATTTTAAGAGGGATAGCTTATCTCTGTTGCGCTTTGACATTGGTACTTAGGAAAATGAACTTGCGATATCAGCTAAAGGGAAAATTTGAAACAATCAACCACCCCTGCTTCATGGATGATTTGAAGCCGTATGAAAAGGATGAGACAAAAGTCTTTCCCAACAGTCTAATCTGCGCAACCTGATAATCGCTATCTCATATGAGTGACAATGAAAAAACACACCCTTGATGGTGACAGTGTTGCACCCGGCAGGCTCAGAGATACTGGTCCGAATCCAGCCTGTTGTTATACAGCAAGGGACTAGCACACATAGAGTAGATGGGACAAACAAGTCAATGCTGTGGTCGTGGAGTATTACTACCTGAGCAACCCCGTAGACGAAAATGGTGTTCATATTAGGGGACACCGACAACGTGTGTATGATAAATGAAGAGAAAGTGGTTTGTTTCAACTCATGGAACAGAGATTATGTGATCAAGCTAGAGCAATAAGAAAAAATCTTTGGTTCACAGAAGTAGAGCTCGAAGCTATCAAAAGACGGGTATTGGAAAACAGAAGCAGAGGAAACGATGAAAATGCAGTTCCTACGGATAAAAGTAATCACATAGCAGAAAACAGAGGTGAAATCTCTAATAAACTACAAGAAAGGAACGGTGGTAGCTTGCTGGATGAGAGACATATAGATGGTTTGGAAGAAGGCAATAAAATTAATGGTGACATGACAGATGGGCAAAAGGCAATCTACGACAGAATAAAGGCAAAGCTACAGGAGAACGATAGCGACATTATTTGCAACCTTAAAAAGGCTGATCGTTGGAAATTGAACCAAGAAACGAAAAATGTGAATGATATTCTGAAATACATCAGAACAAAAAACATTACAGAAACAAACAACGTGATCAAGGTAGCAAGTATTGTTGTAGCAGAAAATATGGATGTTGATGTCAAGAAAAAGAAACATAATGGGAGTGACAAAAGAAAAGATCTATGGCGGAAAAGAAGAATCCAGGCAGGGTTAGATATGCTCTCGAAGGACACTTCTGTGTTAGACCGACAAGAAAAGGGGGAGCTTAAAAGCGAACAAGAATACAGGGAAGTATGATATTGAAAGAAAGGGCTTCAAAGTGGTAATGGAATAACTGAAACAGTGCTTCGTTGCAAAGAAAGCAAAGATAGTAAGATACGACCAAAGAATGAAGGGTTACCACCAGAATAGGTTATTCAGAGTAGATCAGAAGAGATTCTACAAACAAATAAATGGAGGATGTACAGAGGAAAAGGTGATACCAGGTAATATTGAAAGTCAAAGGTTTCGGAGTGACATCTGGAGCAAAGACAAGAAACACAAGAAGGATGCTGAATGGTTGCAAGAACTGAAACAAACAGTAGTCTGTCCAAAACAGGCAGAACTAGTCATTTCAGTTAGAGAAGTGAAGGAAATCAGCAAAAAAATGAGCAACTGGAAGGCCTCGGGACCAGATGGAGTTCAAGGCTACTCGATTAAAAGATTTGGTGAACGTCATGCACGAATAGCTGCGCAACTCAACACCTTGTTAAGTGTCGACCAATTAACACCAGAGTCGTTGACATTGGGTAGAAACGAACTCAAGCATCCCCTCCAACTGTTCTGACGAGAACAATTACTGACTGGATCAGATGGTGAACAC
>NC_068996.1:508643-511525 GCF_001194135.2 Octopus bimaculoides | reverse complement strand
TATATTATTTTGTTTAAAAGAGTTCCAACACTGTCTGTTTTTTATGTTTTATTTATATTCCTGCAGAACCAATGTCGGGTATAGAATATGGAATACACAATATATAATATAATATGCAATATATAATATAAAATAAAATAAAATAAAAATGGATGGCACCATGAAAGAAAGTATTGAATGTAGATGAAATATTGAGTGTTCAATATAAAGGATCAAATGTATAAATATATAAATATAAATATATAAAGGCATAAAGGCGACTCGAGTTTCAGGGCTATTTCCCTTCGTCATGGCCGGTATGACAGACTACGACGTGCTTTTCCAGTTTTCTTTTTATCAAATTCACTCACAAGGCTTTGGTCAACCCGAGGCTATAGAAGAAAGCACTTGCCCAAGGTACCATGCCGTGGGATGAACCCGGAATCATGTGGTTGAGATGCAAGCGTCTTATCACACAGCTACACCTGTTAGAATATATTATGTATAATCTAGTCACTTCTAACAAGGGTCACACATTTTGAGAGATAACTCCACTGGAGCTTATTTCATTGACCTGTGAAGGATGAAAGGAATATTTGATCCGAGGGATTAGAATTTAGACGAACGAAGCTAAATACTGCAAGTTAATGTCATCATTTTGTTTCCCTTGATTTAATAAATCTAATACAACTAATACTTATATTTACTTACTCAAGAATGATTTCATCTTTTATTCGTCACTATGGATAAATCGTCTTATGACAATAACATTTCCTCTAAAAGTTATTGAGGATAAATTATTTAGCAAAGGCTAGAATTGTATCTAATATCTAACAGTTATACATCCTAAGATTAATAATCTCAATAAGTAAGGAATATAACACCATTGCTGAGTATGGCGTTACACAGAATGTATCACCCAAATAATCTAAAGTAGAATAGATAGAAAAAATAGATTATGGACAGCTAGACTGTGATATGATGGTCTGTTGAAGATAGCGGATATACTGAATCAATGAAAATTTTCACTTGATGAGAACATAAAAAGGGATGAGTCACGTCACGACAGAGCAGTATAAGGAATTTTATATTCAGTTCTTTTAAATCGACTTCCCGTATAGATTTGATGAAAACAAATCCTATATTGTTTCTTTATTTTTAACAAACGTGACGATCTACAGGGTAAGAGACAACGGAAGCATGGCAATATTAAGGTTTGATGTACTAAAGTGAAGATAATACTTTAGTACAAATTGACCACACACTCATATTTCACCAGTGTATTTATCATTATGAATCACATCACGATATGTGCGCGCGCACATACACAATGCATACATACATACATACACACGTACATACATACATGTAAAGAGTTTTGTATTCATTTTATCAACTTCTCTAGATTACTGTAGGCATTTCCTTCCCAGTTTTTAACAATGAAATGAGATTTCAAATAAATCTACCTTATCTTTGTCATGCCACGTCAGAGCGCCTTCCATTCTTTATAACTTACTTTATGTTTTGTGTTGTTCATGTAGATTATAATCTCTCAGCAAATGTTGAGAATATTTTAGTTACGAGTAGAATAGTCATCAGAAACTGAGATACTATTTCAGTTCTAACCCTCACCATAAGCAGAATTTTTACCTGTATGGCTATATCATTAAGAGTGATTCTTATCGATGCGCTAAAGCATCGAAAAACTTTTTATACGTTAGTCACTCAAGTAGGTTCATTGCACATAATTTATGCAGCCCTGATGACGTTAGTCAGATGGATGTTCGGTCCATGTATGTACTAAAGACATATTCAGTGAAAGAATTCGGATGATTGCTTGTTTGAGAAGAAGTTCGGGTCTGAGTCTTAAAGGAGAGTTAACAGCAATGAAGATAAGAGGAACAGAAACGAATAAATGGAGTGAACCCAGGTGAAAGCATTGTGCAACAAGATATCTTAGAAGCGCAGAAGTAATTCAAATATCAGTAGAAAGCGCTGAGAGCAGAAACAGAGTGTCAATAGACGAGAAAAGTAATAAAGTGTTTTGTCCAACAGCCGGATAGCTTCCGTTTGGATGTGGCCTAGTGTGTTAGCGCACCAAGCAGCAGTATTGCCCCATTACCCCGGAGCACCATAGATGTGAAAAGTACTTCAATGTGGATATTATTTAGAATCTGTAGAATGTCAGCAAATATTGAAACCCGAGTTTTTTTTTATTCTGGTCATAAAGTGGAAACTTATCCTGTCTAGTGCAGATGTTATGGTGTTGCTATAAAATAAAATAATCAGAGCTTATGGAGAGTTGCCTACGTAGTGACTGTGAGATCTTTAATTGCGTTTCACTCATGAGTAGAAAGGATGCGATGCAAAAGAAACTCATGTCGCAACTATGAGTTTGTGCTGTTGAAACGAGTTTATTATGTTTTCAAGATTTCAGGTCTCAGAATACAAATTAGGCATGAGGTGTCTAGGTTGCAAGTAGATGGGGTCTATGGACAGAAAGTTAAGAATATTGCATCCGAGTGTATTGTTAGGACTGAAAACATAAACTTCTAACAAAAGAGACAACAGAACTGATAGAGTGTGGACTGATAGATAGCCGTACCAGAACACACTGCAATGGTGCAAACAGGCATGAAGATTTCTTTCCTATAAATGAGAGTCTGGCAAAGCCAATAGAAGGGAAATTTAACTAGAATCTCTTTGTCAGTGCTAAGATTTTAATAATATGAACCTCAGTAAGTACTTAGAGGTGGTAGGCTAATAAGGAGGAATGACATAGAAGAATAAATTCCAGACAGATCTGGGTTTAAGAAAGTAGTACTAGTGTTAATTTCAGAGGGGAAAGAGAGAGAGAGAGAGAGAGAGAGAGAGAGAGAGAGAGAGAGAGAGAGAGAGAGAGA